>NW_026893803.1:300000-379265 GCF_032452875.1 Bos javanicus
ATTGCCTCCAGAGGCACATGATCAGTGTATGATAGCAAACATGATCAGCGCATGATCAGTCACATGATCAGCGCCATTAAGTCACGTGATCACTACATGATAGTCATGTGATCAGTCCATGCTCAGTCACGGTATCAGTGCATGATCAGCCACGTGATCAGTGCATGATCTGTCACATGATTAGTGTATGATCATCCACGTGATCAGTGCATGGGCAGTCATGTGATCAGTGCATGATATAGACGTGATCAGTGCATGATCAGTCTCGTGATCAGTGCATGATAGCCACGTGATCAGTGCATGATCAGTCACCTGATGGGTGTATGATCATTCACGTGACCTGTACATGGTAGCTACATGATCATTGCATGATCAGCCACGTGAGTAGTGCATGATAGCCACGTGATCAGTGCATGATCAGTCACGTGATCAGTGCATGATCAGTCATGTGACCAGTACATGGTAGCTGCGTGATCATGCATGATCAGCCACGTGAGCAGTGCATGATAGCCACGTGATCAGTGCATGATCAGTCACGTGATCAGTGCATGATCAGTCACGTGATCAGTGCATGATCAGCCACGTGATCAGTGCATGATCAGTCACGTGATCAGTGCATGATAGCCCGTGATCAGTGCATGATCAGTCACGTGATCAGTGCATGATCAGCCACGTGATCAGTGCATGATAGCCACGTGATCAGTGCATGATCAGTCACGTGATCAGTGCATGATCAGCCACGTGATCAGTGCATGATAGCCACGTGATCAGTGCATGACATTACGTGATCAGTGCATGATCAGCCACGTGATCAGTGCATGATAGCCACGTGATCAGTGCATGATCAGTCACGTGATCAGTGTGTGATCAGCCACGTGAACAGTGCATGCTCAGTCACGTGATCAGGGCCTGCTGAGCTGCGTGATTACTGTCTGCTCATCTGCTTGACAATTGCCAGCTGAGCTGCACGATTCCTGCCTGTCATCTGCTTGACAATTGCCACCTGTGCTGCGTAATTCCTGCCTGCTCATCTACTTGATTATTGCCAGCTGAGCAGCATGATTTCTCAGAGCTGAGTTCCATGATTATAGCCTGCTGACTGATTCGTGCCTACTCAGCTCTATGTTCATTGCCTCCAGAGGCACATGATCAGTGTATGACACCAAACATGATCAGCACATGATCAGTCACATGATCAGTGCATGATAAGCCACGTGATCAGTGCATGATCAATTACGTGATCAGTGCATGATCAGTCACGTGACCAGTGCATGGTAGCTGCGTGATCATTGCATGATCAGCCACGTGATCAGTGCATGATAGCCACGTGATCAGTGCATGATCAGTCACGTGATCAGTGCATGATAGCCACGTGATCAGTGCATGATCAGCCACGTGATCAGTGCATGATCAGTCACGTGATCAGTGCATGATAGCTACGTGATCAGTGCATGATCAGCCACGTGATCAGTGCATGATAGCCACGTGATCAGTGCATGATAGCCACGTGATCAGTGCATGATCAGTCACGTGATCAGTGCATGATCAGTCACGTGATCAGTGCATGATCAGTCACGTGATCAGTGCATGATCAGCCACGTGATCAGTGCATGATAGCCACGTGATCAGTGCATGATCAGTCACGTGATCAGTGCATGATCAGTCACGTGATCAGTGCATGATCAGCCACGTGATCAGTGCATGATCAGCCACGTGATCAGTGCATGATCATTCACGTGATCAGTGCATGATCAGCCACGTGATCAGTGCATGATCAGTCACGTGATCAGTGCATGATCAGTCACGTGATCAGTGCATGATCATTCACGTGATCAGTGCATGATCAGTCACGTGATCAGTACATGGTAGCTACGTGATCATTGCATGATCAGCCACGTGATCAGTGCATGATAGCCACGTGATCAGTGCATGATCAGTCACGTGATCAGTGCATGATCAGCCACGTGATCAGTGCATGATGCCACGTGATCAGTGCATGATCAGTCACGTGATCATGTGTGATCAGCCACGTGATCAGTGCATGATAGCCACGTGATCAGTGCATGATCAGTTACGTGATCAGTGTATGATCAGCCACGTGATCAGTGCATGAGTGCCACGTGATCAGTGCATGATAGTCACGTGACAGTGTGTGATCAGCCACGTGATCAGTGCATGATCAGCCACGTGATCAGTGCATGATAGCCACGTGATCAGTGCATGATCAGTTACGTGATCAGTGTATGATCAGCCACGTGATCAGTGCATGATATCCACGTGATCAGTGCATGATCATCACGTGATCAGTGCATGATCAGCCACGTGAACAGTGCATGCTCAGTCACGTGATCAGGGCCTGCTGAGCTGCGTGATTACTGTCTGCTCATCTGCTTGACAATTGCCAGCTGAGCTGCATGATTCCTGCCTGTCATCTGCTTGACAATTGCCAGCTGTGCTGCGTAATTCCTGCCTGCTCAGCTGCTTGATTATTGCCAGCTGAGCAGCATGATTCCTCACACCTGAGTTCCATGATTATTGCCTGCTGACTGTTTGATTCGTGCCTACTCAGCTCTTTGTTTATTGCCTCCAGAGGCACATGATCAGTGTATGATAGCAAACATGATCAGTGCATGATCAGTCACATGATCAGTGCCATTAAGTCACGTGATCACTACATGATAGTCATGTGATCAGTCCATGCTCAGTCACGGTATCAGTGCATGATCAGCCACGTGATCAGTGCATGATCAGCCACGTGATCAGTGCATGATAGCCACGTGATCAGTGCATGATCATCACGTGATCAGTGCATGATCAGTCACGTGATCAGTGCATGATCAGCCACGTGATCAGTGCATGATCAGTCACCTGATGGGTGTATGATCAGTCACGTGACCAGTACATGGTAGCTACATGATCATTGCATGATCAGCCACGTGAGTAGTGCATGATAGCCACGTGATCAGTGCATGATCAGTCACGTGATCAGTGCATGATCAGTCATGTGATCAGTGCATGATCAGTCACGTGATCAGTGCATGATCAGCCACGTGATCAGTGCATGATAGCCACGTGATCAGTGCATGATCAGTCACGTGATCAGTGCATGATAGTCACGTGACAGTGTGTGATCAGCCACGTGATCAGTGCATGATCAGCCACGTGATCAGTGCATGATAGCCACGTGATCAGTGCATGATCAGTTACGTGAGCAGTGTATGATCAGCCACGTGATCAGTGCATGGTCAGACACGTGAACAGTGTATGATCAGCCACGTGATCAGTGCATGATATCCAAGTGATCAGTGCATGATCAATCACGTGATCAGTGTATGATCAGCCACGTGAACAGTGCATGCTCAGTCACGTGATCTGGGCCTGCTGAGCTGCGTGATTACTGTCTGCTCATCTGCTTGACAATTGCCAGCTGAGCTGCACGATTCCTGCCTGTCATCTGCTTGACAATTGCCAGCTGTGCTGCGTAATTCCTGCCTGCTCAGCTGCTTGATTATTGCCAGCTGAGCAGCATGATTCCTCACACCTGAGTTCCATGATTATTGCCTGCTGACTGTTTGATTCGTGCCTACTCAGCTCTTTGTTTATTGCCTCCAGAGGCACATGATCAGTGTATGATAGCAAACATGATCAGCGCATGATCAGTCACATGATCAGCGCCATTAAGTCACGTGATCACTACATGATAGTCATGTGATCAGTCCATGCTCAGTCACGGTATCAGTGCATGATCAGCCACGTGATCAGTGCATGATCTGTCACATGATTAGTGTATGATCATCCACGTGATCAGTGCATGGGCAGTCATGTGATCAGTGCATGATATAGACGTGATCAGTGCATGATCAGTCTCGTGATCAGTGCATGATAGCCACGTGATCAGTGCATGATCAGTCACCTGATGGGTGTATGATCATTCACGTGACCTGTACATGGTAGCTACATGATCATTGCATGATCAGCCACGTGAGTAGTGCATGATAGCCACGTGATCACTGCATGATCAGTCACGTGATCAGTGCATGATCAGTCATGTGACCAGTACATGGTAGCTGCGTGATCATGCATGATCAGCCACGTGAGCAGTGCATGATAGCCACGTGATCAGTGCATGATCAGACACGTGATCAGTGCATGATCAGTCACGTGATCAGTGCATGATCAGCCACGTGATCAGTGCATGATCAGGCACGTGATCAGTGCATGATCAGCCACGTGATCAGTGCATGATAGCCACGTGATCAGTGCATGATCAGTCACGTGATCAGTGCATGATCAGTCACGTGATCAGTGCATGATCAGCCACGTGATCAGTGCATGATAGCCACGTGATCAGTGCATGATCAGTCACGTGATCAGTGCATGATCAGCCACGTGATCAGTGCATGATCAGTCACGTGATCAGTGCATGATCAGCCACGTGATCAGTGCATGATAGCCACGTGATCAGTGCATGATCAGTCACGTGATCAGTGCATGATCAGCCACGTGATCAGTGCATGATAGCCACGTGATCAGTGCATGATCAGTCACGTGATCAGTGCATGATCAGTCACGTGATCAGTGCATGATCAGCCACGTGATCAGTGCATGATATTACGTGATCAGTGCATGATCAGTCACGTGATCAGTGCATGATAGCCACGTGATCAGTGCATGATCAGTCACGTGATCAGTGTGATCAGCCACGTGATCAGTGCATGCTCAGTCACGTGATCAGTGCCTGCTGAGCTGCGTGATTGCTCATCTGCTTGACAATTGCCACCTGTGCTGCGTAATTCCTGCCTGCTCATCTGCTTGATTATTGCCAGCTGAGCAGCATGATTTCTCAGAGCTGAGTTCCATGATTATAGCCTGCTGACTGTTTCCTGCCTACTCAGCTCTATGTTCATTGCCTCCAGAGGCACATGATCAGTGTGACACCAAACATGATCAGCACATGATCAGTCACATGATCAGTGCATGATAAGCCACGTGATCAGTGCATGATCAATCGTGATCAGTGCATGATCAGTCATGTGATCAGTGCATGATAGCTGCGTGATCAGTGCATGATCAGCCACGTGATCAGTGCATGATAGCCACGTGATCAGTGCATGATCAGTCACGTGATCAGTGCATGATAGCCACGTGATCAGTGCATGATCAGCCACGTGATCAGTGCATGATCAGTCACGTGATCAGTGCATGATAGCCACGTGATCAGTGCATGATCAGCCACGTGATCAGTGCATGATAGCCACGTGATCAGTGCATGATAGCCACGTGATCAGTGCATGATCAGTCACGTGATCAGTGCATGATCAGTCACGTGATCAGTGCATGATCATTCACGTGATCAGTGCATGATCAGTCACGTGACCAGTATATGGTAGCCGTGATCATTGCATGATCAGCCACGTGATCAGTGCATGATAGCCACGTGATCAGTGCATGATCAGTCACGTGATCAGTGTATGATCAGCCACGTGATCAGTGCATGAGTGCCACGTGATCAGTGCATGATCAGTCACGTGATCAGTGTGTGATCAGCCACGTGATCAGTGCATGATCAGCCACGTGATCAGTGCATGATAGCCACGTGATCAGTGCATGATCAGTCACGTGATCAGTGCATGATCAGCCACGTGATCAGTGCATGATCAGTCACGTGATCAGTGCATGATCAGTCACGTGATCAGTGCATGATCAGCCACGTGATCAGTGCATGATCAGTCACGTGATCAGTGCATGATCAGCCACGTGATCAGTGCATGATAGCCACGTGATCAGTGCATGATCAGTCACGTGATCAGTGCATGATCAGTCACGTGATCAGTGCATGATCAGCCACGTGATCAGTGCATGATCAGCCACGTGATCAGTGCATGATCAATTACGTGATCAGTGCATGATCAGTCACGTGACCAGTACATGGTAGCTACGTGATCATTGCATGATCAGCCACGTGATCAGTGCATGATAGCCACGTGATCAGTGCATGATCAGCCACGTGATCAGTGCATGATCAGTCACGTGATCAGTGCATGATCAGTCACGTGATCAGTGCATGATCAGCCACGTGATCAGTGCATGTCAGTCATGTATCAGTGCATGATAGCCACGTGATCAGTGCATGATCAGTCCCGTGATCAGTGCATGATCAGCCACGTGATCAGTGCATGATAGCCACGTGATCAGTGCATGATCAGTCACGTGATCAGTGCATGATCAGTCACGTGATCAGTGTATGATCAGCCACGTGAACAGTGCATGCTCAGTCACGTGATCAGGGCCTGCTGAGCTGCGTGATTACTGTCTGCTCATCTGCTTGACAATTGCCAGCTGAGCTGCACGATTCCTGCCTGTCATCTGCTTGACAATTGCCAGCTGTGCTGCGTAATTCCTGCCTGCTCATCTGCTTGATTATTGCCAGCTGAGCAGCATGATTTCTCAGAGCTGAGTTCCATGATTATAGCCTGCTGACTGATTCGTGCCTACTCAGCTCTATGTTCATTGCCTCCAGAGGCACATGATCAGTGTATGACACCAAACATGATCAGCACATGATCAGTCACATGATCAGTGCATGATAAGCCACGTGATCAGTGCATGATCAATTATGTGATCAGTGCATGATCAGTCATGTGACCAGTACATGGTAGCTGCGTGATCATTGCATGATCAGCCACGTGATCAGTGCATGATAGCCACGTGATCAGTGCATGATCAGTCACGTGATCAGTGCATGATCAGTCACGTGATCAGTGCATGATCAGTCACGTGATCAGTGCATGATCAGTCACGTGATCAGTGCATGATCAGTCACGTGATCAGTGCATGGTAGCCACGTGATCAGTGCATGATCAGCCACGTGATCAGTGCATGATAGCCACGTGATCAGTGCATGATAGCCACGTGATCAGTGCATGATCAGCACGTGATCAGTGCATGATAGCCACGTGATCAGTGCATGATCAGTCACGTGATCAGTGCATGATCAGTCACGTGATCAGTGCATGATCAGTCACGTGATCAGTGCATGATCAGTCACGTGATCAGTGCATGATCAGCCACGTGATCAGTGCATGATCAGCCACGTGATCAGTGCATGATCAGTCACGTGATCAGTGCATGATCAGCCACGTGATCAGTGCATGATAGCCACGTGATCAGTGCATGATAGCCACGTGATCAGTGCATGATCAGTCACGTGATCAGTGCATGATCAGTCACGTGATCAGTGCATGATCAGTCACGTGATCAGTGCATGACAGCCACGTGATCAGTGCATGATCAGCCACGTGATCAGTGCATGATCAGCCACGTGATCAGTGCATGATCAGCCACGTGATCAGTGCATGATCAGTTACGTGAGCAGTGTATGATCAGCCACGTGATCAGTGCATGGTCAGACACGTGAACAGTGTATGATCAGCCACGTGATCAGTGCATGATATCCAAGTGATCAGTGCATGATCAATCACGTGATCAGTGTATGATCAGCCACGTGAACAGTGCATGCTCAGTCACGTGATCTGGGCCTGCTGAGCTGCGTGATTACTGTCTGCTCATCTGCTTGACAATTGCCAGCTGAGCTGCACGATTCCTGCCTGTCATCTGCTTGACAATTGCCAGCTGTGCTGCGTAATTCCTGCCTGCTCAGCTGCTTGATTATTGCCAGCTGAGCAGCATGATTCCTCACACCTGAGTTCCATGATTATTGCCTGCTGACTGTTTGATTCGTGCCTACTCAGCTCTTTGTTTATTGCCTCCAGAGGCACATGATCAGTGTATGATAGCAAACATGATCAGCGCATGATCAGTCACATGATCAGCGCCATTAAGTCACGTGATCACTACATGATAGTCATGTGATCAGTCCATGCTCAGTCACGGTATCAGTGCATGATCAGCCACGTGATCAGTGCATGATCTGTCACATGATTAGTGTATGATCATCCACGTGATCAGTGCATGGGCAGTCATGTGATCAGTGCATGATATAGACGTGATCAGTGCATGATCAGTCTCGTGATCAGTGCATGATAGCCACGTGATCAGTGCATGATCAGTCACCTGATGGGTGTATGTATGATCATGGTCACGATGATGATCAGGTGCATGATAGCCACGCATGATCAGCACGTGATCAGTGCATGATCAGTCATGTGACCAGTACATGGTAGCTGCGTGATCATGCATGATCAGCCACGTGAGCAGTGCATGATAGCCACGTGATCAGTGCATGATCAGTCACGTGATCAGTGCATGATCAGTCACGTGATCAGTGCATGATCAGCCACGTGATCAGTGCATGATCAGTCACGTGATCAGTGCATGATAGCCCGTGATCAGTGCATGATCAGTCCCGTGATCAGTGCATGATCAGCCACGTGATCAGTGCATGATAGCCACGTGATCAGTGCATGATCAGTCACGTGATCAGTGCATGATCAGCCACGTGATCAGTGCATGATCAGCCACGTGATCAGTGCATGACATTACGTGATCAGTGCATGATCAGCCACGTGATCAGTGCATGATAGCCACGTGATCAGTGCATGATCAGTCACGTGATCAGTGTGTGATCAGCCACGTGAACAGTGCATGCTCAGTCACGTGATCAGGGCCTGCTGAGCTGCGTGATTACTGTCTGCTCATCTGCTTGACAATTGCCAGCTGAGCTGCACGATTCCTGCCTGTCATCTGCTTGACAATTGCCACCTGTGCTGCGTAATTCCTGCCTGCTCATGCTTGATTATTGCCAGCTGAGCAGCATGATTTCTCAGAGCTGAGTTCCATGATTATAGCCTGCTGACTGATTCCTGCCTACTCAGCTCTTTGTTCATTGCCTCCAGAGGCACATGATCAGTGTATGACACCAAACATGATCAGCACATGATCAGTCACATGATCAGTGCATGATAAGCCACGTGATCAGTGCATGATCAATTACGTGATCAGTGCATGATCAGTCATGACCAGTACATGGTAGCTGCGTGATCAGTGCATGATCAGCCACGTGATCAGTGCATGATAGCCACGTGATCAGTGCATGATCAGTCACGTGATCAGTGCATGATAGCCACGTGATCAGTGCATGATCAGCCACGTGATCAGTGCATGATCAGTCACGTGATCAGTGCATGATAGCTACGTGATCAGTGCATGATCAGCCACGTGATCAGTGCATGATAGCCACGTGATCAGTGCATGATAGCCACGTGATCAGTGCATGATCAGTCACGTGATCAGTGCATGATCAGTCACGTGATCAGTGCATGATCAGTCACGTGATCAGTGCATGATCAGCCACGTGATCAGTGCATGATAGCCACGTGATCAGTGCATGATCAGTCACGTGATCAGTGCATGATCAGTCACGTGATCAGTGCATGATCAGCCACGTGATCAGTGCATGATCAGCCACGTGATCAGTGCATGATCAGTCACGTGATCAGTGCATGATCAGCCACGTGATCAGTGCATGATCAGTCACGTGATCAGTGCATGATCAGTCACGTGATCAGTGCATGATCATTCACGTGATCAGTGCATGATCAGTCACGTGATCAGTGCATGGTAGCTACGTGATCATTGCATGATCAGCCACGTGATCAGTGCATGATAGCCACGTGATCAGTGCATGATCAGTCACGTGATCAGTGCATGATCAGCCACGTGATCAGTGCATGATGCCACGTGATCAGTGCATGATCAGTCACGTGATCATGTGTGATCAGCCACGTGATCAGTGCATGATAGCCACGTGATCAGTGCATGATCAGTTACGTGATCAGTGTATGATCAGCCACGTGATCAGTGCATGAGTGCCACGTGATCAGTGCATGATAGTCACGTGACAGTGTGTGATCAGCCACGTGATCAGTGCATGATCAGCCACGTGATCAGTGCATGATAGCCACGTGATCAGTGCATGATCAGTTACGTGATCAGTGTATGATCAGCCACGTGATCAGTGCATGATATCCACGTGATCAGTGCATGATCATCACGTGATCAGTGCATGATCAGCCACGTGAACAGTGCATGCTCAGTCACGTGATCAGGGCCTGCTGAGCTGCGTGATTACTGTCTGCTCATCTGCTTGACAATTGCCAGCTGAGCTGCATGATTCCTGCCTGTCATCTGCTTGACAATTGCCAGCTGTGCTGCGTAATTCCTGCCTGCTCAGCTGCTTGATTATTGCCAGCTGAGCAGCATGATTCCTCACACCTGAGTTCCATGATTATTGCCTGCTGACTGTTTGATTCGTGCCTACTCAGCTCTTTGTTTATTGCCTCCAGAGGCACATGATCAGTGTATGATAGCAAACATGATCAGTGCATGATCAGTCACATGATCAGTGCCATTAAGTCACGTGATCACTACATGATAGTCATGTGATCAGTCCATGCTCAGTCACGGTATCAGTGCATGATCAGCCACGTGATCAGTGCATGATCAGCCACGTGATCAGTGCATGATAGCCATGTGATCAGTGCATGATCATCACGTGATCAGTGCATGATCAGTCACGTGATCAGTGCATGATCAGCCACGTGATCAGTGCATGATCAGTCACCTGATGGGTGTATGATCAGTCACGTGACCAGTACATGGTAGCTACATGATCATTGCATGATCAGCCACGTGAGTAGTGCATGATAGCCACGTGATCAGTGCATGATCAGTCACGTGATCAGTGCATGATCAGTCATGTGATCAGTGCATGATCAGTCACGTGATCAGTGCATGATCAGCCACGTGATCAGTGCATGATAGCCACGTGATCAGTGCATGATCAGTCACGTGATCAGTGCATGATAGTCACGTGATCAGTGTGTGATCAGCCACGTGATCAGTGCATGATCAGCCACGTGATCAGTGCATGATAGCCACGTGATCAGTGCATGATCAGTTACGTGATCAGTGTATGATCAGCCACGTGATCAGTGCATGGTCAGACACGTGATCAGTGTATGATCAGCCACGTGATCAGTGCATGATATCCAAGTGATCAGTGCATGATCAGTCACGTGATCAGTGTATGATCAGCCACGTGAACAGTGCATGCTCAGTCACGTGATCAGGGCCTGCTGAGCTGCGTGATTACTGTCTGCTCATCTGCTTGACAATTGCCAGCTGAGCTGCACGATTCCTGCCTGTCATCTGCTTGACAATTGCCAGCTGTGCTGCGTAATTCCTGCCTGCTCAGCTGCTTGATTATTGCCAGCTGAGCAGCATGATTCCTCACACCTGAGTTCCATGATTATTGCCTGCTGACTGTTTGATTCGTGCCTACTCAGCTCTTTGTTTATTGCCTCCAGAGGCACATGATCAGTGTATGATAGCAAACATGATCAGCGCATGATCAGTCACATGATCAGCGCCATTAAGTCACGTGATCACTACATGATAGTCATGTGATCAGTCCATGCTCAGTCACGGTATCAGTGCATGATCAGCCACGTGATCAGTGCATGATCTGTCACATGATTAGTGTATGATCATCCACGTGATCAGTGCATGGGCAGTCATGTGATCAGTGCATGATATAGACGTGATCAGTGCATGATCAGTCTCGTGATCAGTGCATGATAGCCACGTGATCAGTGCATGATCAGTCACCTGATGGGTGTATGATCATTCACGTGACCTGTACATGGTAGCTACATGATCATTGCATGATCAGCCACGTGAGTAGTGCATGATAGCCACGTGATCAGTGCATGATCAGTCACGTGATCAGTGCATGATCAGTCATGTGACCAGTACATGGTAGCTGCGTGATCATGCATGATCAGCCACGTGATCAGTGCATGATAGCCACGTGATCAGTGCATGATCAGTCACGTGATCAGTGCATGATCAGTCACGTGATCAGTGCATGATCAGCCACGTGATCAGTGCATGATCAGGCACGTGATCAGTGCATGATCAGCCACGTGATCAGTGCATGATAGCCACGTGATCAGTGCATGATCAGTCACGTGATCAGTGCATGATCAGTCACGTGATCAGTGCATGATCAGCCACGTGATCAGTGCATGATCAGCCACGTGATCAGTGCATGATCAGTCACGTGATCAGTGCATGATCAGCCACGTGATCAGTGCATGATCAGCCACGTGATCAGTGCATGATCAGCCACGTGATCAGTGCATGATAGCCACGTGATCAGTGCATGATCAGTCACGTGATCAGTGCATGATCAGCCACGTGATCAGTGCATGATCAGCCACGTGATCAGTGCATGATCAGTCACGTGATCAGTGCATGATCAGTCACGTGATCAGTGCATGATCAGCCACGTGATCAGTGCATGATATCACGTGATCAGTGCATGATCAGTCACGTGATCAGTGCATGATCAGCCACGTGATCAGTGCATGATCAGTCACGTGATCAGTGCATGATCAGCCACGTGATCAGTGCATGCTCAGTCACGTGATCAGTGCATGCTGAGCTGCGTGATTGCTCATCTGCTTGACAATTGCCACCTGTGCTGCGTAATTCCTGCCTGCTCATCTACTTGATTATTGCCAGCTGAGCAGCATGATTTCTCAGAGCTGAGTTCCATGATTATAGCCTGCTGACTGTTTCCTGCCTACTCAGCTCTATGTTCATTGCCTCCAGAGGCACATGATCAGTGTATGACAAACATGATCAGCACATGATCAGTCACATGATCAGTGCATGATAAGCCACGTGATCAGTGCATGATCAGTTACGTGATCAGTGCATGATCAGTCACGTGATCAGTGCATGGTAGCTGCGTGATCAGTGCATGATCAGCCACGTGATCAGTGCATGATAGCCACGTGATCAGTGCATGATCAGTCACGTGATCAGTGCATGATAGCCACGTGATCAGTGCATGATCAGCCACGTGATCAGTGCATGATCAGTCACGTGATCAGTGCATGATAGCTACGTGATCAGTGCATGATCAGCCACGTGATCAGTGCATGATAGCCACGTGATCAGTGCATGATAGCCACGTGATCAGTGCATGATCAGTCACGTGATCAGTGCATGATCAGTCACGTGATCAGTGCATGATCAGTTACGTGATCAGTGCATGATCAGTCACGTGATCAGTGCATGGTAGCTACGTGATCATTGCATGATCAGCCACGTGATCAGTGCATGATAGCCACGTGATCAGTGCATGATCAGTCACGTGATCAGTGTATGATCAGCCACGTGATCAGTGCATGATGCCACGTGATCAGTGCATGATCAGTCACGTGATCAGTGCATGATCAGCCACGTGATCAGTGCATGATCAGCCACGTGATCAGTGCATGATAGCCACGTGATCAGTGCATGATCAGTCACGTGATCAGTGCATGATCAGCCACGTGATCAGTGCATGATCAGTCACGTGATCAGTGCATGATCAGTCACGTGATCAGTGCATGATCAGCCACGTGATCAGTGCATGATCAGTCACGTGATCAGTGCATGATCAGCCACGTGATCAGTGCATGATAGCCACGTGATCAGTGCATGATCAGTCACGTGATCAGTGCATGATCAGTCACGTGATCAGTGCATGATCAGCCACGTGATCAGTGCATGATCAGCCACGTGATCAGTGCATGATCAGTCACGTGATCAGTGCATGATCAGTCACGTGATCAGTGCATGGTAGCTACGTGATCAGTGCATGATCAGCCACGTGATCAGTGCATGATAGCCACGTGATCAGTGCATGATCAGCCACGTGATCAGTGCATGATCAGTCACGTGATCAGTGCATGATCAGTCACGTGATCAGTGCATGATCAGCCACGTGATCAGTGCATGATCAGTCATGTATCAGTGCATGATAGCCATGATCAGTGCATGATCAGTCACGTGATCAGTGCATGATCAGCCACGTGATCAGTGCATGATCAGCCACGTGATCAGTGCATGATCAGCCACGTGATCAGTGCATGATCAGTCACGTGATCAGTGCATGATCAGTCACGTGACCAGTACATGGTAGCTACGTGATCATTGCATGATCAGCCACGTGATCAGTGCATGATAGCCACGTGATCAGTGCATGATCAGTCACGTGATCAGTGCATGATCAGTCACGTGATCAGTGCATGGTAGCTGCGTGATCAGTGCATGATCAGCCACGTGATCAGTGCATGATAGCCACGTGATCAGTGCATGATCAGCCACGTGATCAGTGCATGATCAGTCACGTGATCAGTGCATGATCAGCCACGTGATCAGTGCATGATCAGCCACGTGATCAGTGCATGTCAGCCACGTGATCAGTGCATGATCAGCCACGTGATCAGTGCATGATCAGTCACGTGATCAGTGCATGATCAGTCACGTGATCAGTGTATGATCAGCCACGTGAACAGTGCATGCTCAGTCACGTGATCAGGGCCTGCTGAGCTGCGTGATTACTGTCTGCTCATCTGCTTGACAATTGCCAGCTGAGCTGCACGATTCCTGCCTGTCATCTGCTTGACAATTGCCAGCTGTGCTGCGTAATTCCTGCCTGCTCAGCTGCTTGATTATTGCCAGCTGAGCAGCATGATTTCACAGCTGAGTTCCATGATTATTGCCTGCTGACTGATTCGTGCCTACTCAGCTCTTTGTTCATTGCCTCCAGAGGCACATGATCAGTGTATGACACCAAACATGATCAGCACATGATCAGTCACATGATCAGTGCATGATAAGCCACGTGATCAGTGCATGATCAGTCACGTGATCAGTGCATGATCAGTCACGTGATCAGTGCATGATCAGTCACGTGATCAGTGCATGATAGCCGTGATCAGTGCATGATCAGCCACGTGATCAGTGCATGATAGCCACGTGATCAGTGCATGATAGCCACGTGATCAGTGCATGATCAGTCACGTGATCAGTGCATGATCAGCCACGTGATCAGTGCATGATCAGCCACGTGATCAGTGCATGATCAGCCACGTGATCAGTGCATGATCAGCCACGTGATCAGTGCATGATCAGTCACGTGATCAGTGCATGATCAGCCACGTGATCAGTGCATGATCAGCCACGTGATCAGTGCATGATCAGTCACGTGATCAGTGCATGATCAGCCACGTGATCAGTGCATGATAGCCACGTGATCAGTGCATGATCAGCCACGTGATCAGTGCATGATCAGTCACGTGATCAGTGCATGATCAGTCACGTGATCAGTGCATGATCAGTCACGTGATCAGTGCATGATCAGCCACGTGATCAGTGCATGATAGCCACGTGATCAGTGCATGATCAGTCACGTGATCAGTGCATGATCAGTCACGTGATCAGTGCATGATCAGCCACGTGATCAGTGCATGATCAGCCACGTGATCAGTGCATGATCAGCCACGTGATCAGTGCATGATCAGCCACGTGATCAGTGCATGATCAGTCACGTGATCAGTACATGATCAGTCACGTGAACAGTGCATGATCATTTACGTGATCTGCATGATCAGTCACGTGACCAGTATATGGTAGCTACGTGATCATTCCATGACAGCCACGTGAGCAGTGCATGATAGCCACGTGATGTGTGCATGATGAGTTACGTGAGCAGAGTATGATCAGCATGAGTGCCACGTGATCAGTGCATGATATGTCACGTGACAGGTGTGTGATCAGCCACGTGAACAGTGCATGTTCAGCCACGTGATCAGTGCATGATAGCCACGTGATCAGTGCATGATCAGTTACGTGAGCAGTGTATGATCAGCCACGTGATCAGTGCATGATCAGACACGTGATCAGTGCATGATCATCCACGTGATCAGTGCATGATCAGCCACGTGATCAGTGCATGCTCAGTCACGTGATCTGGGCCTGCTGAGCTGCGTGATTACTGTCTGCTCATCTGCTTGACAATTGCCAGCTGAGCTGCACGATTCCTGCCTGTCATCTGCTTGACAATTGCCAGCTGTGCTGCGTAATTCCTGCCTGCTCAGCTGCTTGATTATTGCCAGCTGAGCAGCATGATTCCTCACACCTGAGTTCCATGATTATTGCCTGCTGACTGTTTGATTCGTGCCTACTCAGCTCTTTGTTTATTGCCTCCAGAGGCACATGATCAGTGTATGATAGCAAACATGATCAGCGCATGATCAGTCACATGATCAGCGCCATTAAGTCACGTGATCACTACATGATAGTCATGTGATCAGTCCATGCTCAGTCACGGTATCAGTGCATGATCAGCCACGTGATCAGTGCATGATCTGTCACATGATTAGTGTATGATCATCCACGTGATCAGTGCATGGGCAGTCATGTGATCAGTGCATGATATAGACGTGATCAGTGCATGATCAGTCTCGTGATCAGTGCATGATAGCCACGTGATCAGTGCATGATCAGTCACCTGATGGGTGTATGATCATTCACGTGACCTGTACATGGTAGCTACATGATCATTGCATGATCAGCCACGTGAGTAGTGCATGATAGCCACGTGATCACTGCATGATCAGTCACGTGATCAGTGCATGATCAGTCATGTGACCAGTACATGGTAGCTGCGTGATCATCATGATCAGCCACGTGAGCAGTGCATGATAGCCACGTGATCAGTGCATGATCAGTCACGTGATCAGTGCATGATCAGTCACGTGATCAGTGCATGATCAGCCACGTGATCAGTGCATGATCAGCCACGTGATCAGTGCATGATCAGCCACGTGATCAGTGCATGATAGCCACGTGATCAGTGCATGATCAGTCACGTGATCAGTGCATGATCAGCCACGTGATCAGTGCATGATCAGCCACGTGATCAGTGCATGATCAGTCACGTGATCAGTGCATGATCAGCCACGTGATCAGTGCATGATCAGCCACGTGATCAGTGCATGATCAGCCACGTGATCAGTGCATGATAGCCACGTGATCAGTGCATGATCAGTCACGTGATCAGTGCATGATCAGCCACGTGATCAGTGCATGATCAGCCACGTGATCAGTGCATGATCAGTCACGTGATCAGTGCATGATCAGTCACGTGATCAGTGCATGATCAGCCACGTGATCAGTGCATGATCAGTCACGTGATCAGTGCATGATCAGCCCGTGATCAGTGCATGATCAGTCACGTGATCAGTGCATGATCAGCCACGTGATCAGTGCATGATAGCCACGTGATCAGTGCATGATCAGTCACGTGATCAGTGCATGATCAGCCACGTGATCAGTGCATGATCAGCCACGTGATCAGTGCATGATATCACGTGATCAGTGCATGATCAGCCACGTGATCAGTGCATGATAGCCACGTGATCAGTGCATGATCAGTCACGTGATCAGTGTATGATCAGCCACGTGAACAGTGCATGCTCAGTCACGTGATCAGGGCCTGCTGAGCTGCGTGATTACTGTCTGCTCATCTGCTTGACAATTGCCAGCTGAGCTGCACGATTCCTGCCTGTCATCTGCTTGACAATTGCCAGCTGTGCTGCGTAATTCCTGCCTGCTCAGCTGCTTGATTATTGCCAGCTGAGCAGCATGATTCCTCACAGCTGAGTTCCATGATTATTGCCTGCTGACTGATTCGTGCCTACTCAGCTCTTTGTTCATTGCCTCCAGAGGCACATGATCAGTGTATGATAGCAAACATGATCAGTGCATGATCAGTCACATGATCAGTGCATGATAAGCCACGTGATCAGTGCATGATCAGTCACGTGATCAGTGCATGATCAGTCACGTGATCAGTGCATGATAGCTGTGATCAGTGCATGATCAGCCACGTGATCAGTGCATGATAGCCACGTGATCAGTGCATGATCAGTCACGTGATCAGTGCATGATAGCACGTGATCAGTGCATGATCAGCCACGTGATCAGTGCATGATCAGTCACGTGATCAGTGCATGATAGCTACGTGATCAGTGCATGATCAGCCACGTGATCAGTGCATGATAGCCACGTGATCAGTGCATGATAGCCACGTGATCAGTGCATGATCAGTCACGTGATCAGTGCATGATCAGTCACGTGATCAGTGCATGATCAGTCACGTGATCAGTGCATGATCAGTCACGTGATCAGTGCATGAAGCTACGTGATCAGTGCATGATCAGCCACGTGATCAGTGCATGATAGCCACGTGATCAGTGCATGATCAGTCACGTGATCAGTGCATGATCAGCCACGTGATCAGTGCATGATGCCACGTGATCAGTGCATGATAGTCACGTGATCAGTGTGTGATCAGCCACGTGATCAGTGCATGATCAGCCACGTGATCAGTGCATGATAGCCACGTGATCAGTGCATGATCAGTCACGTGATCAGTGCATGATCAGCCACGTGATCAGTGCATGATCAGTCACGTGATCAGTGCATGATCAGCCACGTGATCAGTGCATGATCAGTCACGTGATCAGTGCATGATCAGCCACGTGATCAGTGCATGATCAGCCACGTGATCAGTGCATGATCAGTCACGTGATCAGTGCATGATCAGCCACGTGATCAGTGCATGATCAGTCACGTGATCAGTGCATGATCAGCCACGTGATCAGTGCATGATAGCCACGTGATCAGTGCATGATCAGTCACGTGATCAGTGCATGATCAGTCACGTGATCAGTGCATGATCAGCCACGTGATCAGTGCATGATCAGCCACGTGATCAGTGCATGATCAGTTACGTGATCAGTGCATGATCAGTCACGTGATCAGTGCATGATAGCCACGTGATCAGTGCATGATCAGCCACGTGATCAGTGCATGATCAGTCACGTGATCAGTGCATGATCAGTCACGTGATCAGTGCATGATCAGCCACGTGATCAGTGCATGAGTCATGTATCAGTGCATGATAGCCCGTGATCAGTGCATGATCAGTCCCGTGATCAGTGCATGATCAGCCACGTGATCAGTGCATGATAGCCACGTGATCAGTGCATGATCAGTCACGTGATCAGTGCATGATCAGTCACGTGATCAGTGTGATCAGCCACGTGAACAGTGCATGCTCAGTCACGTGATCAGGGCCTGCTGAGCTGCGTGATTACTGTCTGCTCATCTGCTTGACAATTGCCAGCTGAGCTGCACGATTCCTGCCTGTCATCTGCTTGACAATTGCCAGCTGTGCTGCGTAATTCCTGCCTGCTCAGCTGCTTGATTATTGCCAGCTGAGCAGCATGATTCCTCACAGCTGAGTTCCATGATTATTGCCTGCTGACTGATTCGTGCCTACTCAGCTCTTTGTTCATTGCCTCCAGAGGCACATGATCAGTGTATGATAGCAAACATGATCAGCACATGATCAGTCACATGATCAGTGCATGATAAGCCACGTGATCAGTGCATGATCAGTCATGTGATCAGTGCATGATCAGTCACGTGATCAGTGCATGGTAGCTGCGTGATCAGTGCATGATCAGCCACGTGATCAGTGCATGATAGCCACGTGATCAGTGCATGATCAGTCACGTGATCAGTGCATGATCAGTCACGTGATCAGTGCATGATCAGTCACGTGATCAGTGCATGATCAGTCACCTGATCAGTGCATGATCAGTCACGTGACCAGTGCATGGTAGCTACGTGATCATTGCATGATCAGCCACGTGATCAGTGCATGATAGCCACGTGATCAGTGCATGATCAGTCACGTGATCAGTGCATGATCAGTCACGTGATCAGTGCATGATCAGCCACGTGATCAGTGCATGATAGCCACGTGATCAGTGCATGATAGCCACGTGATCAGTGCATGATCAGTCACGTGATCAGTGCATGATCAGTCACGTGATCAGTGCATGATCAGTCACGTGATCAGTGCATGATCAGCCACGTGATCAGTGCATGATAGCCACGTGATCAGTGCATGATCAGTCACGTGATCAGTGCATGATCAGCCACGTGATCAGTGCATGATCAGCCACGTGATCAGTGCATGATCAGCCGTGATCAGTGCATGATCAGCCACGTGATCAGTGCATGATCAGTCACGTGATCAGTGCATGATCAGTCACGTGATCAGTGCATGATCATTCACGTGATCAGTGCATGATCAGTCACGTGATCAGTGCATGGTAGCTACGTGATCATTGCATGACAGCCACGTGATCAGTGCATGATAGCCACGTGATCAGTGCATGATCAGTTACGTGATCAGTGTATGATCAGCCACGTGATCAGTGCATGAGTGCCACGTGATCAGTGCATGATAGTCACGTGACAGTGTGTGATCAGCCACGTGATCAGTGCATGATCAGCCACGTGATCAGTGCATGATAGCCACGTGATCAGTGCATGATCAGTCACGTGATCAGTGCATTCAGTCACGTGATCAGTGCATGATAGTCACGTGATCAGTGCATGATCAGTCACGTGATCAGTGCATGATCAGCCACGTGATCAGTGCATGATCAGTCACGTGATCAGTGTATGATCAGCCACGTGATCAGTGCATGATCAGTCACGTGATCAGTGCATGATGAGACGTGATCAGTGCATGATCAGTCACGTGATCAGTGCATGATAGCCACGTGATCAGTGCATGATCAGTCACCTGATCAGTGCATGATCATTCACGTGACCAGTACATGGTAGCTACATGATCATTGCATGATCAGCCACGTGATAGTGCATGATAGCCACGTGATCAGTGCATGATCAGCCACGTGATCAGTGCATGATAGCCACGTGATCAGTGCATGATCAGTCACGTGATCAGTGCATGATCAGTCACGTGATCAGTGCATGATCAGCCACGTGATCAGTGCATGATCAGTCACGTGATCAGTGCATGATCAGCCACGTGATCAGTGCATGATAGCCACGTGATCAGTGCATGATCAGTCACGTGATCAGTGCATGATCAGCACGTGATCAGTGCATGATCAGCCACGTGATCAGTGCATGATCAGCCACGTGATCAGTGCATGATAGCCACGTGATCAGTGCATGATCAGTCACGTGATCAGTGCATGATCAGTCACGTGACCAGTACATGATAGCTACATGATCAGTGCATGATCAGCCACGTGATCAGTGCATGATAGCCACGTGATCAGTGCATGATCAGTCACGTGATCAGTGCATGATCAGTCACGTGATCAGTGCATGATAGCCACGTGATCAGTGCATGATCAGTCACGTGATCAGTGCATGATCAGCCACGTGATCAGTGCATGATCAGTCACGTGATCAGTGCATGATCAGCCACGTGATCAGTGCATGATATCCACGTGATCAGTGCATGATAGCCACGTGATCAGTGCATGATCAGTCACGTGATCAGTGCATGATCAGTCACGTGATCAGTGCATGATCAGCCACGTGATCAGTGCATGATCAGCCACGTGATCAGTGCATGATAGCCACGTGATCAGTGCATGATCAGTCACGTGATCAGTGCATGATCAGCCACGTGATCAGTGCATGATCAGCCACGTGATCAGTGCATGATCAGTCACGTGATCAGTGCATGATCAGTCACGTGATCAGTGCATGATAGCTACGTGATCAGTGCATGATCAGCCACGTGATCAGTGCATGATAGCCACGTGATCAGTGCATGATCAGTCACGTGATCAGTGCATGATCAGTCACGTGATCAGTGCATGATCAGTCACGTGATCAGTGCATGATCAGCCACGTGATCAGTGCATGATAGCCACGTGATCAGTGCATGATCAGTCACGTGATCAGTGCATGATCAGTCACGTGATCAGTGCATGATCAGCCACGTGATCAGTGCATGATCAGCCACGTGATCAGTGCATGATCAGCCACGTGATCAGTGCATGATCAGTCACGTGATCAGTGCATGATCAGTCACGTGATCAGTGCATGATAGCTACGTGATCAGTGCATGATCAGCCACGTGATCAGTGCATGATAGCCACGTGATCAGTGCATGATCAGTCACGTGATCAGTGCATGATCAGTCACGTGATCAGTGCATGATAGCTGCGTGATCATGCATGATCAGCCACGTGATCAGTGCATGATCAGCCACGTGATCAGTGCATGATCAGTCACGTGATCAGTGCATGATCAGTCACGTGATCAGTGCATGATCAGCCACGTGATCAGTGCATGATATCCACGTGATCAGTGCATGATAGCCACGTGATCAGTGCATGATCAGTCACGTGATCAGTGCATGATCAGTCACGTGATCAGTGCATGATCAGCCACGTGATCAGTGCATGATCAGCCACGTGATCAGTGCATGATCAATCACGTGATCAGTGCATGATCAGTCACGTGATCAGTGCATGATCAGCCACGTGATCAGTGCATGATCAGCCACGTGATCAGTGCATGATAGCCACGTGATCAGTGCATGATCAGTCACGTGATCAGTGCATGATCAGCCACGTGATCAGTGCATGATAGCCACGTGATCAGTGCATGATCAGCCACGTGATCAGTGCATGATAGCCACGTGATCAGTGCATGATCAGTCACGTGATCAGTGTGATCAGCCACGTGATCAGTGCATGATAGCCACGTGATCAGTGCATGATCAGTCACGTGATCAGTGCATGATCAGCCACGTGATCAGTGCATGATGCCACGTGATCAGTGCATGATCAGTCACGTGATCAGTGCATGATCAGCCACGTGATCAGTGCATGATCAGCCACGTGATCAGTGCATGATAGCCACGTGATCAGTGCATGATCAGTCACGTGATCAGTGCATGATCAGCCACGTGATCAGTGCATGATAGCCACGTGATCAGTGCATGATAGCCACGTGATCAGTGCATGATCAGTCACGTGATCATGTGTGATCAGCCACGTGATCAGTGCATGATCAGCCACGTGATCAGTGCATGATCATTACGTGATCAGTGCATGATCAGTCACGTGACCAGTGCATGGTTGCTACGTGATCAGTGCATGATCAGCCACGTGATCAGTGCATGATAGCCACGTGATCAGTGCATGATCAGTCACGTGATCAGTGCATGATCAGTCACGTGATCAGTGCATGATCATTTACGTGATCAGTGCATGATCAGTCACGTGACCAGTATATGGTAGCTACGTGATCATTGCATGATCAGCCACGTGATCAGTGCATGATAGCCACGTGATCAGTGCATGATCAGTCACGTGATCAGTGTATGATCAGCCACGTGATCAGTGCATGAGTGCCACGTGATCAGTGCATGATCAGTCACGTGACAGTGCATGATCAGCCACGTGATCAGTGCATGATCAGCCACGTGATCAGTGCATGATAGCCACGTGATCAGTGCATGATCAGTCACGTGATCAGTGCATGATCAGCCACGTGATCAGTGCATGATAGCCACGTGATCAGTGCATGATCAGTCACGTGATCAGTGTATGATCAGCCACGTGATCAGTGCATGGTTGCTACGTGATCAGTGCATGATCAGCCACGTGATCAGTGCATGATAGCCACGTGATCAGTGCATGATCATCACGTGATCAGTGTATGATCAGCCACGGGAATAGTGCATGCTCAGTTACGTGATCAGGGCCTGCTGAGCTGCGTGATTACTGTCTGCTAATCTGCTTGACAATTGCCAGCTGAGCTGCATGATTCCTGCCTGTCATCTGCTTGACAATTGCCAGCTGTGCTGCGTAATTCCTGCCTGCTCAGCTGCTTGATTATTGCCAGCTGAGCAGCATGATTCCTCACACCTGAGTTCCATGATTATTGCCTGCTGACTGTTTGATTCGTGCCTACTCAGCTCTTTGTTTATTTCCTCCAGAGGCAAATGATCAGTGTATGATAGCAAACATGATCAGCGCATGATCAGTCACATGATCAGTGCCATTAAGTCACGTGATCACTACATGATAGTCATGTGATCAGTCCATGCTCAGTCACGGTATCAGTGCATGATCAGCCACGTGATCAGTGCATGATCAGCCACGTGATCAGTGCATGATCAGCCACGTGATCAGTGCATGATCAGTCACGTGATCAGTGCATGATCAGTCACGTGATCAGTGCATGATCAGCCACGTGATCAGTGCATGATCAGTCACCTGATGGGTGTATGATCAGTCACGTGACCTGTACATGGTAGCTACGTGATCATGCATGATCAGCCACGTGATCAGTGCATGATAGCCACGTGATCAGTGCATGATCAGTCACGTGATCAGTGCATGATCAGTCACGTGATCAGTGCATGATCAGCCACGTGATCAGTGCATGATCAGCCACGTGATCAGTGCATGATCAGCCACGTGATCAGTGCATGATCAGCCACGTGATCAGTGCATGATCAGTCACGTGATCAGTGCATGATCAGTCACGTGATCAGTGTGATCAGCCACGTGAACAGTGCATGCTCAGTCACGTGATCAGGGCCTGCTGAGCTGCGTGATTACTGTCTGCTCATCTGCTTGACAATTGCCAGCTGAGCTGCACGATTCCTGCCTGTCATCTGCTTGACAATTGCCACCTGTGCTGCATAATTCCTGCCTGCTCATCTGCTTGATTATTGCCAGCTGAGCAGCATGATTTCTCAGAGCTGAGTTCCATGATTATAGCCTGCTGACTGATTCGTGCCTACTCAGCTCTTTGTTCATTGCCTCCAGAGGCACATGATCAGTGTATGACACCAAACATGATCAGCACATGATCAGTCACATGATCATGCATGATAAGCCACGTGATCAGTGCATGATCAATTATGTGATCAGTGCATGATCAGTCACGTGACAGTACATGGTAGCTGCGTGATCAGTGCATGATCAGCCACGTGATCAGTGCATGATAGCCACGTGATCAGTGCATGATCAGTCACGTGATCAGTGCATGATCAGTCACGTGATCAGTGCATGATCAGTTACGTGATCAGTGCATGATCAGTCACGTGATCAGTGCATGGTAGCTACGTGATCATTGCATGATCAGCCACGTGATCAGTGCATGATAGCCACGTGATCAGTGCATGATAGTCACGTGATCAGTGCATGATCAGTCACGTGATAGTGTGTGATCAGCCACGTGATCAGTGCATGATATCCACGTGATCAGTGCATGATAGCCACGTGATCAGTGCATGATCAGTCACGTGATCAGTGCATGATCAGTCACGTGATCAGTGCATGATCAGCCACGTGATCAGTGCATGATCAGCCACGTGATCAGTGCATGATCAATTACGTGATCAGTGCATGATCAGTCACGTGATCAGTGCATGGTAGCTACGTGATCAGTGCATGATCAGCCACGTGATCAGTGCATGATAGCCACGTGATCAGTGCATGATCAGTCACGTGATCAGTGCATGATCAGTCACGTGATCAGTGCATGATCAGTTACGTGATCAGTGCATGATCAGTCACGTGATCAGTGCATGATAGCTACGTGATCAGTGCATGATCAGCCACGTGATCAGTGCATGATAGCCACGTGATCAGTGCATGATCAGTCACGTGATCAGTGCATGATCAGTCATGTGCATGATCAGCCACGTGATCAGTGCATGATCCACGTGATCAGTGCATGATAGCCACGTGATCAGTGCATGATCAGTCACGTGATCAGTGCATGATCAGTCACGTGATCAGTGCATGATCAGCCACGTGATCAGTGCATGATCAGCCACGTGATCAGTGCATGATCAATCACGTGATCAGTGCATGATCAGTCACGTGATCAGTGCATGATAGCTACGTGATCAGTGCATGATCAGCCACGTGATCAGTGCATGATAGCCACGTGATCAGTGCATGATCAGCCACGTGATCAGTGCATGATAGCCACGTGATCAGTGCATGATCAGTCACGTGATCATGTGTGATCAGCCACGTGATCAGTGCATGATCAGCCACGTGATCAGTGCATGATCAGTCACGTGATCAGTGCATGATCAGTCACGTGATCAGTGCATGATTACTACGTGATCTTGCATGATCAGCCACGTGATCAGTGCATGATAGCCACGTGATCAGTGCATGATCAGTCACGTGATCAGTGCATGATCAGTCACGTGATCAGTGCATGATCAGCCACGTGATCAGTGCATGATCAGTCACGTGATCAGTGCATGATCAGCCACGTGATCAGTGCATGATAGCCACGTGATCAGTGCATGATCAGTCACGTGATCAGTGCATGATCAGTCACGTGATCAGTGCATGATCAGTCACGTGATCAGTGCATGATCAGTCACGTGATCAGTGCATGGTAGCTACGTGATCAGTGCATGATCAGCCACGTGATCAGTGCATGATAGCCACGTGATCAGTGCATGATCAGTCACGTGATCAGTGCATGATCAGCCACGTGATCAGTGCATGATAGCCACGTGATCAGTGCATGATCATCACGTGATCAGTGCATGATCAGCCACGTGATCAGTGCATGATAGCCACGTGATCAGTGCATGATCAGTCACGTGATCAGTGCATGATCAGCCACGTGATCAGTGCATGATAGCCACGTGATCAGTGCATGATCAGTCACGTGATCAGTGCATGATCAGCCACGTGATCAGTGCATGATCAGCCACGTGATCAGTGCATGATCAGTCACGTGATCAGTGCATGATCAGTCACGTGATCAGTGCATGATCAGTCACGTGACCAGTACATGTAGCTACAGATCATTGCATGATCAGCACGTGATCAGTGCATGATAGCCACGTGATCAGTGCATGATCAGTCACGTGATCAGTGCATGATCAGTCACGTGATCAGTGCATGGTAGCTGTGTGATCATGCATGATCAGCCACGTGATCAGTGCATGATAGCCACGTGATCAGTGCATGATCAGCCACGTGATCAGTGCATGATCAGTCACGTGATCAGTGCATGATCAGCCACGTGATCAGTGCATGATCAGCCACGTGATCAGTGCATGATCAGCCACGTGATCAGTGCATGATCAGCCACGTGATCAGTGCATGATCAGTCACGTGATCAGTGCATGATCAGTCACGTGATCAGTGTATGATCAGCCACGTGAACAGTGCATGCTCAGTCACGTGATCAGGGCCTGCTGAGCTGCGTGATTACTGTCTGCTCATCTGCTTGACAATTGCCAGCTGAGCTGCACGATTCCTGCCTGTCATCTGCTTGACAATTGCCAGCTGTGCTGCGTAATTCCTGCCTGCTCAGCTGCTTGATTATTGCCAGCTGAGCAGCATGATTTCTCACAGCTGAGTTCCATGATTATTGCCTGCTGACTGATTCGTGCCTACTCAGCTCTTTGTTCATTGCCTCCAGAGGCACATGATCAGTGTATGACACCAAACATGATCAGCACATGATCAGTCACATGATCAATGCATGATAAGCCAGGTGATCAGTGCATGATCAATTATGTGATCAGTGCATGATCAGTCATGTGATCAGTACATGGTAGCTGCGTGATCAGTGCATGATCAGCCACGTGATCAGTGCATGATAGCCACGTGATCAGTGCATGATCAGTCACGTGATCAGTGCATGATCAGTCACGTGATCAGTGCATGATCAGTCACGTGATCAGTGCATGATCAGTCACGTGACCAGTGCATGGTAGCTACGTGATCATTGCATGATCAGCCACGTGATCAGTGCATGATAGCCACGTGATCAGTGCATGATAGTCACGTGATCAGTGCATGATCAGTCACGTGATCGTGTGTGATCAGCCACGTGATCAGTGCATGATATCCACGTGATCAGTGCATGATAGCCACGTGATCAGTGCATGATCAGTCACGTGATCAGTGCATGATCAGTCACGTGATCAGTGTGATCAGCCACGTGATCAGTGCATGATGAGCCACGTGATCAGTGCATGATCAATTACGTGATCAGTGCATGATCAGTCACGTGACCAGTACATGGTAGCTACGTGATCAGTGCATGATCAGCCACGTGATCAGTGCATGATAGCCACGTGATCAGTGCATGATCAGCCACGTGATCAGTGCATGATCAGCCACGTGATCAGTGCATGATCAGTCACGTGATCATGTGTGATCAGCCACGTGATCAGTGCATGATCAGCCACGTGATCAGTGCATGATCAATTACGTGATCAGTGCATGATCAGTCACGTGACCAGTGCATGGTAGCTACGTGATCATTGCATGATCAGCCACGTGAGCAGTGCATGATAGCCACGTGATCAGTGCATGATCAGTCACGTGATCAGTGCATGATCAGTCACGTGATCAGTGCATGATCAGCCACGTGATCAGTGCATGATCAGTCACGTGATCAGTGCATGATAGCCACGTGATCAGTGCATGATCAGCCACGTGAGCAGTGCATGATCAGCCACGTGATCAGTGCATGATCAGACGTGATCAGTGTATGATCAGCCACGTGATCAGTGCATGATATCCACGTGATCAGTGCATGATCATCACGTGATCAGTGTATGATCAGCCACGTGAACAGTGCATGCTCAGTCACGTGATCAGGGCCTGCTGAGCTGCGTGATTACTGTCTGCTCATCTGCTTGACAATTGCCAGCTGAGCTGCACGATTCCTGCCTGTCATCTGCTTGACAATTGCCAGCTGTGCTGCGTAATTCCTGCCTGCTCAGCTGCTTGATTATTGCCAGCTGAGCAGCATGATTCCTCACACCTGAGTTCCATGATTATTGCCTGCTGACTGTTTGATTCGTGCCTACTCAGCTCTTTGTTTATTGCCTCCAGAGGCACATGATCAGTGTATGATAGCAAACATGATCAGCGCATGATCAGTCACATGATCAGCGCCATTAAGTCACGTGATCACTACATGATAGTCATGTGATCAGTCCATGCTCAGTCACGGTATCAGTGCATGATCAGCCACGTGATCAGTGCATGATCAGCCAGGTGATCAGTTCATGATAGCCATGTGATCAGTGCATGATTTGTCACGTGATCAGTGCATGATCAGGCAGGTGATCAGTGCATGATCAGCCACGTGATCAGTGCATGATCAGTCACCTGATGGGTGTATGATCAGTCACGTGACCAGTACATGGTAGCTACATGATCATTGCATGATCAGCCACGTGAGTAGTGCATGATAGCCACGTGATCAGTGCATGATCAGTCACGTGATCAGTGCATGATCAGTCATGTGATCAGTGCATGATCAGGCACGTGATCAGTGCATGATCAGCCACGTGATCAGTGCATGATAGCCACGTGATCAGTGCATGATCAGTCACGTGATCAGTGCATGATCAGTCACGTGATCAGTGCATGATCAGCCACGTGATCAGTGCATGATCAGCCACGTGATCAGTGCATGATCAGTCACGTGATCAGTGCATGATCAGTCACGTGATCAGTGCATGATCAGTCACGTGATCAGTGCATGATAGCTACGTGATCAGTGCATGATCAGCCACGTGATCAGTGCATGATAGCCACGTGATCAGTGCATGATCAGTCACGTGATCAGTGCATGATCAGTCACGTGATCAGTGCATGGTAGCTGCGTGATCATGCATGATCAGCCACGTGATCAGTGCATGATCAGCCACGTGATCAGTGCATGATCAGTCACGTGATCAGTGCATGATCAGCCACGTGATCAGTGCATGATCAGCCACGTGATCAGTGCATGATCAGCCACGTGATCAGTGCATGATAGCCACGTGATCAGTGCATGATCAGTCACGTGATCAGTGCATGATCAGTCACGTGATCAGTGTGTGATCAGCCACGTGAACAGTGCATGCTCAGTCACGTGATCAGGGCCTGCTGAGCTGCGTGATTACTGTCTGCTCATCTGCTTGACAATTGCCAGCTGAGCTGCACGATTCCTGCCTGTCATCTGCTTGACAATTGCCAGCTGTGCTGCGTAATTCCTGCCTGCTCATCTACTTGATTATTGCCAGCTGAGCAGCATGATTTCTCAGAGCTGAGTTCCATGATTATTGCCTGCTGACTGATTCCTGCCTACTCAGCTCTTTGTTCATTGCCTCCAGAGGCACATGATCAGTGTATGATACCAAACATGATCAGCACATGATCAGTCACATGATCAATGCATGATAAGCCACGTGATCAGTGCATGATCAATTATGTGATCAGTGCATGATCAGTCATGTGACCAGTACATGGTAGCTGCGTGATCATTGCATGATCAGCCACGTGATCAGTGCATGATAGCCACGTGATCAGTGCATGATCAGTCACGTGATCAGTGCATGATCAGTCACGTGATCAGTGCATGATCAGTCACGTGATCAGTGCATGATCAGTCACCTGATCAGTGCATGATCAGTCACGTGATCAGTGCATGGTAGCTACGTGATCATTGCATGATCAGCCACGTGATCAGTGCATGATAGCCACGTGATCAGTGCATGATAGCCACGTGATCAGTGCATGATCAGTCACGTGATCGTGTGTGATCAGCCACGTGATCAGTGCATGATATCCACGTGATCAGTGCATGATAGCCACGTGATCAGTGCATGATCAGTCACGTGATCAGTGCATGATCAGTCACGTGATCAGTGCATGATCAGCCACGTGATCAGTGCATGATGAGCCACGTGATCAGTGCATGATCAATTACGTGATCAGTGCATGATCAGTCACGTGATCAGTGCATGGTAGCTACGTGATCAGTGCATGATCAGCCACGTGATCAGTGCATGATAGCCACGTGATCAGTGCATGATCAGCCACGTGATCAGTGCATGATCCACGTGATCAGTGCATGATCAGTCACGTGATCATGTGTGATCAGCCACGTGATCAGTGCATGATCAGCCACGTGATCAGTGCATGATCAGTCACGTGATCAGTGCATGATCAGTCACGTGATCAGTGCATGATCAGTCACGTGATCAGTGCATGATCAGCCACGTGATCAGTGCATGATAGCCACGTGATCAGTGCATGATCAGTCACGTGATCAGTGCATGATCAGTCACGTGATCAGTGCATGATCAGCCACGTGATCAGTGCATGATCAGCCACGTGATCAGTGCATGATCAGCCACGTGATCAGTGCATGATCAGCCACGTGATCAGTGCATGATCAGTCACGTGATCAGTGCATGATCAGTCACGTGATCAGTGCATGATCATTTACGTGATCTGTGCATGATCAGTCACGTGACCAGTATATGGTAGCTACGTGATCATTCCATGACGAGCCACGTGAGCAGTGCATGATAGCCACGTGATGTGTGCATGATGAGTTACGTGAGCAGAGTATGATCAGCCACGTGATCAGTGCATGAGTGCCACGTGATCAGTGCATGATATGTCACGTGACAGGTGTGTGATCAGCCACGTGAACAGTGCATGTTCAGCCACGTGATCAGTGCATGATAGCCACGTGATCAGTGCATGATCAGTTACGTGAGCAGTGTATGATCAGCCACGTGATCAGTGCATGGTCAGACACGTGAACAGTGTATGATCAGCCACGTGATCAGTGCATGATATCCAAGTGATCAGTGCATGATCAATCACGTGATCAGTGTATGATCAGCCACGTGAACAGTGCATGCTCAGTCACGTGATCAGGGCCTGCTGAGCTGCGTGATTACTGTCTGCTCATCTGCTTGACAATTGCCAGCTGAGCTGCACGATTCCTGCCTGTCATCTGCTTGACAATTGCCAGCTGTGCTGCGTAATTCCTGCCTGCTCAGCTGCTTGATTATTGCCAGCTGAGCAGCATGATTCCTCACAGCTGAGTTCCATGATTATTGCCTGCTGACTGTTTGATTCGTGCCTACTCAGCTCTTTGTTTATTGCCTCCAGAGGCACATGATCAGTGTATGATAGCAAACATGATCAGCGCATGATCAGTCACATGATCAGCGCCATTAAGTCACGTGATCACTACATGATAGTCATGTGATCAGTCCATGCTCAGTCACGGTATCAGTGCATGATCAGCCACGTGATCAGTGCATGATCAGTCACATGATCAGTGTATGATCAGCCACGTGATCAGTGCATGATCAGTCACGTGATCAGTGCATGATCAGTCACGTGACCAGTGCATGGTAGTACAGTGATCAGTGCATGATCAGCCACGTGATCAGTGCATGATAGCCACGTGATCAGTGCATGATCAGTCACGTGATCAGTGCATGATCAGTCACGTGACCAGTACATGGTAGCTGCGTGATCATGCATGATCAGCCACGTGATCAGTGCATGATAGCCACGTGATCAGTGCATGATCAGTCACGTGATCAGTGCATGATCAGTCACGTGATCAGTGCATGATCAGCCACGTGATCAGTGCATGATCAGCCACGTGATCAGTGCATGTCAGCCACGTGATCAGTGCATGATAGCCACGTGATCAGTGCATGATCAGTCACGTGATCAGTGCATGATCAGTCACGTGATCAGTGTATGATCAGCCACGTGATCAGTGCATGCTCAGTCACGTGATCAGGGCCTGCTGAGCTGCGTGATTACTGTCTGCTCATCTGCTTGACAATTGCCAGCTGAGCTGCATGATTCCTGCCTGTCATCTGCTTGACAATTGCCACCTGTGCTGCGTAATTCCTGCCTGCTCATCTACTTGATTATTGCCAGCTGAGCAGCATGATTTCTCAGAGCTGAGTTCCATGATTATAGCCTGCTGACTGATTCCTGCCTACTCAGCTCTATGTTCATTGCCTCCAGAGGCACATGATCAGTGTATGACACCAAACATGATCAGCACATGATCAGTCACATGATCAATGCATGATAAGCCACGTGATCAGTGCATGATCAATTATGTGATCAGTGCATGATCAGTCATGTGACCAGTACATGGTAGCTGCGTGATCAGTGCATGATCAGCCACGTGATCAGTGCATGATAGCCACGTGATCAGTGCATGATCAGTCACGTGATCAGTGCATGATCAGTCACGTGATCAGTGCATGATCAATTACGTGATCAGTGCATGATCAGTCACGTGATCAGTGCATGGTAGCTACGTGATCATTGCATGATCAGCCACGTGATCAGTGCATGATAGCCACGTGATCAGTGCATGATCAGTCACGTGATCAGTGCATGATCAGTCACGTGATACGTGTGTGATCAGCCACGTGATCAGTGCATGATATCCACGTGATCAGTGCATGATAGCCACGTGATCAGTGCATGATCAGTCACGTGATCAGTGCATGATCAGTCACGTGATCAGTGTGATCAGCCACGTGATCAGTGCATGATGAGCCACGTGATCAGTGCATGATCAATTACGTGATCAGTGCATGATCAGTCACGTGATCAGTACATGAAGCTACGTGATCAGTGCATGATCAGCCACGTGATCAGTGCATGATAGCCACGTGATCAGTGCATGATCAGCCACGTGATCAGTGCATGATCAGCCACGTGATCAGTGCATGATCAGTCACGTGATCAGTGTGATCAGCCACGTGATCAGTGCATGATCAGCCACGTGATCAGTGCATGATCAGTCACGTGATCAGTGCATGATCAGTCACGTGATCAGTGCATGATCAGTCACGTGATCAGTGCATGATAGCTACGTGATCAGTGCATGATCAGCCACGTGATCAGTGCATGATAGCCACGTGATCAGTGCATGATCAGTCACGTGATCAGTGCATGATCAGTCACGTGATCAGTGCATGATAGCTGCGTGATCATGCATGATCAGCCACGTGATCAGTGCATGATAGCCACGTGATCAGTGCATGATCAGTCACGTGATCAGTGCATGATCAGCCACGTGATCAGTGCATGATAGCCACGTGATCAGTGCATGATCAGTCACGTGATCAGTGTGTGATCAGCCACGTGATCAGTGCATGATATCCACGTGATCAGTGCATGATAGCCACGTGATCAGTGCATGATCAGTCACGTGATCAGTGCATGATCAGTCACGTGATCGTGTGTGATCAGCCACGTGATCAGTGCATGATGAGCCACGTGATCAGTGCATGATCAATTACGTGATCAGTGCATGATCAGTCACGTGACCAGTACATGGTTGCTACGTGATCTTGCATGATCAGCCACGTGAGCAGTGCATGATAGCCACGTGATCAGTGCATGATCAGTCACGTGATCAGTACATGATCAGTCACGTGAACAGTGCATGATCATTTACGTGATCTGCATGATCAGTCACGTGACCAGTATATGGTAGCTACGTGATCATTCCATGATCAGCCACGTGAGCAGTGCATGATAGCCACGTGATGTGTGCATGATCAGTTACGTGAGCAGAGTATGATCAGCCACGTGATCAGTGCATGAGTGCCACGTGATCAGTGCATGATATGTCACGTGACAGGTGTGTGATCAGCCACGTGAACAGTGCATGTTCAGCCACGTGATCAGTGCATGATAGCCACGTGATCAGTGCATGATCAGTTACGTGAGCAGTGTATGATCAGCCACGTGATCAGTGCATGGTCAGACACGTGAACAGTGTATGATCAGCCACGTGATCAGTGCATGATATCCACGTGATCAGTGCATGATCATCACGTGATCAGTGTATGATCAGCCACGTGAACAGTGCATGCTCAGTCACGTGATCAGGGCCTGCTGAGCTGCGTGATTACTGTCTGCTCATCTGCTTGACAATTGCCAGCTGAGCTGCATGATTCCTGCCTGTCATCTGCTTGACAATTGCCAGCTGTGCTGCGTAATTCCTGCCTGCTCAGCTGCTTGATTATTGCCAGCTGAGCAGCATGATTCCTCACACCTGAGTTCCATGATTATTGCCTGCTGACTGTTTGATTCGTGCCTACTCAGCTCTTTGTTTATTGCCTCCAGAGGCACATGATCAGTGTATGATAGCAAACATGATCAGCGCATGATCAGTCACATGATCAGCGCCATTAAGTCACGTGATCACTACATGATAGTCATGTGATCAGTCCATGCTCAGTCACGTATCAGTGCATGATCAGCCACGTGATCAGTGCATGATCAGCCACGTGATCAGTGCATGATAGCCATGTGATCAGTGCATGATCAGTCACGTGATCAGTGCATGATCAGTCACGTGATCAGTGCATGATCAGCCACGTGATCAGTGCATGATCAGTCACCTGATGGGTGTATGATCAGTCACGTGACTGTACATGGTAGCTACGTGATCATGCATGATCAGCCACGTGATCAGTGCATGATAGCCACGTGATCAGTGCATGATCAGTCACGTGATCAGTGCATGATCAGTCACGTGATCAGTGCATGTCAGCCACGTGATCAGTGCATGATAGCCACGTGATCAGTGCATGATCAGTCACGTGATCAGTGCATGATCAGTCACGTGATCAGTGTGTGATCAGCCACGTGATCAGTGCATGCTCAGTCACGTGATCAGGGCCTGCTGAGCTGCGTGATTACTGTCTGCTCATCTGCTTGACAATTGCCAGCTGAGCTGCACGATTCCTGCCTGTCATCTGCTTGACAATTGCCACCTGTGCTGCGTAATTCCTGCCTGCTCATCTACTTGATTATTGCCAGCTGAGCAGCATGATTTCTCAGAGCTGAGTTCCATGATTATAGCCTGCTGACTGATTCCTGCCTACTCAGCTCTATGTTCATTGCCTCCAGAGGCACATGATCAGTGTGTGACACCAAACATGATCAGCACATGATCAGTCACATGATCATGCATGATAAGCCACGTGATCAGTGCATGATCAATTATGTGATCAGTGCATGATCAGTCATGTGACCAGTACATGGTAGCTGCGTGATCATTGCATGATCAGCCACGTGATCAGTGCATGATAGCCACGTGATCAGTGCATGATCAGTCACGTGATCAGTGCATGATCAGTCACGTGATCAGTGCATGATCAATTACGTGATCAGTGCATGATCAGTCACGTGACCAGTGCATGGTAGCTACGTGATCATTGCATGATCAGCCACGTGATCAGTGCATGATAGCCACGTGATCAGTGCATGATAGTCACGTGATCAGTGCATGATCAGTCACGTGATCAGTGTGATCAGCCACGTGATCAGTGCATGATATCCACGTGATCAGTGCATGATAGCCACGTGATCAGTGCATGATCATTCACGTGATCAGTGCATGATCAGTCACGTGATCAGTGTGATCAGCCACGTGATCAGTGCATGATGAGCCACGTGATCAGTGCATGATCAATTACGTGATCAGTGCATGATCAGTCACGTGACCAGTACATGGTAGCTACGTGATCAGTGCATGATCAGCCACGTGATCAGTGCATGATAGCCACGTGATCAGTGCATGATCAGCCACGTGATCAGTGCATGATCAGCCACGTGATCAGTGCATGATCAGTCACGTGATCATGTGTGATCAGCCACGTGATCAGTGCATGATCAGCCACGTGATCAGTGCATGATCAATTACGTGATCAGTGCATGATCAGTCACGTGACCAGTACATGGTTGCTACGTGATCATTGCATGATCAGCCACGTGAGCAGTGCATGATAGCCACGTGATCAGTGCATGATCAGTCACGTGATCAGTGCATGATCAGTCACGTGATCAGTGCATGATCATTCACGTGATCAGTGCATGATCAGTCACGTGATCAGTGCATGATAGCCACGTGATCAGTGCATGACAGCCACGTGATCAGTGCATGATAGCCACGTGATCAGTGCATGATCAGTTACGTGATCAGTGTATGATCAGCCACGTGATCAGTGCATGATAGCCACGTGATCAGTGCATGATCAGTCACGTGATCAGTGCATGATCAGCCACGTGATCAGTGCATGATCAGTCACGTGATCAGTGCATGATCAGCTGCGTGATCAGTGCATGCTCATCTGCGTGATCATTGCCAGCTGAGCTGCGTGATTCTGCCTGCTCATCTGCTTGACAATTGCCAGCTGAGCTGCATGATTCCTGCCTGTCATCTGCTTGACAATTGCCAGCTGTGCTGCATAATTCCTGCCTGCTCAGCTGCTTGATTATTGCCAGCTGAGCAGCATGATTCCTCACACCTGAGTTCCATGATTATTGCCTGCTGACTGTTTGATTCGTGCCTACTCAGCTCTTTGTTTATTGCCTCCAGAGGCACATGATCAGTGTATGATAGCAAACATGATCAGCGCATGATCAGTCACATGATCAGAGCCATTAAGTCACGTGATCACTACATGATAGTCATGTGATCAGTCCATGCTCAGTCACGGTATCAGTGCATGATCAGCCACGTGATCAGTGCATGATAGCTATGTGATCAGTTCATGATCAGTCACGTGATCAGTGCATGATCAGGCAGGTGATCAGTGCATGATCATCCACGTGATCAGTGCATGATCAGTCACCTGATGGGTGTATGATCAGTCACGTGACCAGTACATGGTAGCTACATGATCATTGCATGATCAGCCACGTGAGTAGTGCATGATAGCCACGTGATCAGTGCATGATCAGTCACGTGATCAGTGCATGATCAGTCATGTGATCAGTGCATGATCAGGCACGTGATCAGTGCATGATCAGCCACGTGATCAGTGCATGATAGCCACGTGATCAGTGCATGATCAGTCACGTGATCAGTGCATGATCAGTCACGTGATCAGTGCATGATCAGCCACGTGATCAGTGCATGATCAGCCACGTGATCAGTGCATGATCAGTCACGTGATCAGTGCATGATCAGTCACGTGATCAGTGCATGATCAGTCACGTGATCAGTGCATGATAGCTACGTGATCAGTGCATGATCAGCCACGTGATCAGTGCATGATAGCCACGTGATCAGTGCATGATCAGTCACGTGATCAGTGCATGATCAGTCACGTGATCAGTGCATGGTAGCCACGTGATCATGCATGATCAGCCACGTGATCAGTGCATGATCAGCCACGTGATCAGTGCATGATCAGTCACGTGATCAGTGCATGATCAGCCACGTGATCAGTGCATGATCAGCCACGTGATCAGTGCATGATCAGCCACGTGATCAGTGCATGATAGCCACGTGATCAGTGCATGATCAGTCACGTGATCAGTGCATGATCAGTCACGTGATCAGGTGTGTGATCAGCCACGTGATCAGTGCATGCTCAGTCACGTGATCAGGGCCTGCTGAGCTGCGTGATTACTGTCTGCTCATCTGCTTGACAATTGCCAGCTGAGCTGCGTGATTCCTGCCTGCTCATCTGCTTGATTATTGCCAGCTGAGCAGCATGATTTCTCAGAGCTGAGTTCCATGATTATTGCCTGCTGACTGATTCGTGCCTACTCAGCTCTTTGTTCATTGCCTCCAGAGGCACATGATCAGTGTGTGACACCAAACATGATCAGCACATGATCAGTCACATGATCAGTGCATGATAAGCCACGTGATCAGTGCATGATCAATTATGTGATCAGTGCATGATCAGTCATGTGACCAGTACATGGTAGCTGCGTGATCATTGCATGATCAGCCACGTGATCAGTGCATGATAGCCACGTGATCAGTGCATGATCAGTCACGTGATCAGTGCATGATCAGTCACGTGATCAGTGCATGATCAGTTACGTGATCAGTGCATGATCAGTCACGTGATCAGTGCATGGTAGCTACGTGATCATGCATGATCAGCCACGTGATCAGTGCATGATAGCCACGTGATCAGTGCATGATAGCCACGTGATCAGTGCATGATCAGTCACGTGATAGTGTGTGATCAGCCACGTGATCAGTGCATGATATCCACGTGATCAGTGCATGATAGCCACGTGATCAGTGCATGATCAGTCACGTGATCAGTGCATGATCAGTCATGTGATACGTGTGATCAGCCACGTGATCAGTGCATGATCAGCCACGTGATCAGTGCATGATCAATCACGTGATCAGTGCATGATCAGTCACGTGATCAGTACATGATAGCTACGTGATCAGTGCATGATCAGCCACGTGATCAGTGCATGATAGCCACGTGATCAGTGCATGATCAGCCACGTGATCAGTGCATGATCAGCCACGTGATCAGTGCATGATCAGTCACGTGATCATGTGTGATCAGCCACGTGATCAGTGCATGATCAGCCACGTGATCAGTGCATGATCAGTCACGTGATCAGTGCATGATCAGTCACGTGATCAGTGCATGATCAGTCACGTGACCAGTACATGTAGCTACGTGATCATTGCATGATCAGCCACGTGATCAGTGCATGATAGCCACGTGATCAGTGCATGATCAGTCACGTGATCAGTGCATGATCAGTCACGTGATCAGTGCATGGTAGCTGCGTGATCATGCATGATCAGCCACGTGATCAGTGCATGATAGCCACGTGATCAGTGCATGATCAGCCACGTGATCAGTGCATGATCAGTCACGTGATCAGTGCATGATCAGCCACGTGATCAGTGCATGATCAGCCACGTGATCAGTGCATGTCAGCCACGTGATCAGTGCATGATAGCCACGTGATCAGTGCATGATCAGTCACGTGATCAGTGCATGATCAGTCACGTGATCAGTGTGTGATCAGCCACGTGAACAGTGCATGCTCAGTCACGTGATCAGGGCCTGCTGAGCTGCGTGATTACTGTCTGCTCATCTGCTTGACAATTGCCAGCTGAGCTGCACGATTCCTGCCTGTCATCTGCTTGACAATTGCCAGCTGTGCTGCGTAATTCCTGCCTGCTCATCTGCTTGATTATTGCCAGCTGAGCAGCATGATTTCTCAGAGCTGAGTTCCATGATTATTGCCTGCTGACTGATTCCTGCCTACTCAGCTCTTTGTTCATTGCCTCCAGAGGCACATGATCAGTGTATGACACCAAACATGATCAGCACATGATCAGTCACATGATCAATGCATGATAAGCCACGTGATCAGTGCATGATCAATTATGTGATCAGTGCATGATCAGTCATGTGACAGTACATGGTAGCTGCGTGATCAGTGCATGATCAGCCACGTGATCAGTGCATGATCAGTCACGTGATCAGTGCATGATCAGTCACGTGATCAGTGCATGATCAGTCACGTGATCAGTGCATGATCAATTACGTGATCAGTGCATGATCAGTCACGTGATCAGTGCATGGTAGCTACGTGATCATTGCATGATCAGCCACGTGATCAGTGCATGATAGCCACGTGATCAGTGCATGATAGCCACGTGATCAGTGCATGATCAGTCACGTGATAGTGTGTGATCAGCCACGTGATCAGTGCATGTTATCCACGTGATCAGTGCATGATAGCCACGTGATCAGTGCATGATCAGTCACGTGATCAGTGCATGATCAGTCACGTGATCAGTGTGTGATCAGCCACGTGATCAGTGCATGATGAGCCACGTGATCAGTGCATGATCAATTACGTGATCAGTGCATGATCAGTCACGTGATCAGTGCATGGTAGCTACGTGATCATGCATGATCAGCCACGTGATCAGTGCATGATAGCCACGTGATCAGTGCATGATAGCCACGTGATCAGTGCATGAGAGTCACGTGATCAGTGCATGATCAGTCACGTGATACATGTGTGATCAGCCACGTGATCAGTGCATGATGAGCCACGTGATCAGTGCAGGATCAATTACGTGATCAGTGCATGATCAGTCACGTGACCAGTACATGGTTGCTACGTGATCATTGCATGATCAGCCACGTGAGCAGTGCATGATAGCCACGTGATCAGTGCATGATCAGTCACGTGATCAGTACATGATCAGTCACGTGAACAGTGCATGATCATTGACGTGATCTGTGCATGATCAGTCACGTGACCAGTATATGGTAGCTACGTGATCATTCCATGATGAGCCACGTGAGCAGTGCATGATAGCCACGTGATGTGTGCATGATCAGTTACGTGAGCAGAGTATGATCAGCCACGTGATCAGTGCATGAGTGCCACGTGATCAGTGCATGATATGTCACGTGACAGGTGTGTGATCAGCCACGTGAACAGTGCATGTTCAGCCACGTGATCAGTGCATGATAGCCACGTGATCAGTGCATGATCAGTTACGTGAGCAGTGTATGATCAGCCACGTGATCAGTGCATGGTCAGACACGTGAACAGTGTATGATCAGCCACGTGATCAGTGCATGATATCCACGTGATCAGTGCATGATCATCACGTGATCAGTGTATGATCAGCCACGTGAACAGTGCATGCTCAGTCACGTGATCAGGGCCTGCTGAGCTGCGTGATTACTGTCTGCTCATCTGCTTGACAATTGCCAGCTGAGCTGCATGATTCCTGCCTGTCATCTGCTTGACAATTGCCAGCTGTGCTGCGTAATTCCTGCCTGCTCAGCTGCTTGATTATTGCCAGCTGAGCAGCATGATTCCTCACACCTGAGTTCCATGATTATTGCCTGCTGACTGTTTGATTCGTGCCTACTCAGCTCTTTGTTTATTGCCTCCAGAGGCACATGATCAGTGTATGATAGCAAACATGATCAGCGCATGATCAGTCACATGATCAGCGCCATTAAGTCACGTGATCACTACATGATAGTCATGTGATCAGTCCATGCTCAGTCACGGTATCAGTGCATGATCAGCCACGTGATCAGTGCATGATCAGCCAGGTGATCAGTTCATGATAGCCATGTGATCAGTGCATGATTTGTCACGTGATCATGCATGATCAGTCAGGTGATCAGTGCATGATCAGCCACGTGATCAGTGCATGATCAGTCACCTGATGGGTGTATGATCAGTCACGTGACCAGTACATGGTAGCTGCGTGATCATTGCATGATCAGCCACGTGAGCAGTGCATGATAGCCACGTGATCAGTGCATGATCAGATACGTGATCAGTGCATGATCAGTCACGTGATCAGTGCATGATCAGCCACGTGATCAGTGCATGATCAGCCACGTGATCAGTGCATGATCAGCCACGTGATCAGTGCATGATAGCCACGTGATCAGTGCATGATCAGTCACATGATCAGTGCATGATCAGTCACGTGATCAGTGTGTGATCAGCCACGTGATCAGTGCATGCTCAGTCACGTGATCAGGGCCTGCTGAGCTGCGTGATTACTGTCTGCTCATCTGCTTGACAATTGCCAGCTGAGCTGCATGATTCCTGCCTGTCATCTCCTTGACAATTGCCACCTGTGCTGCGTAATTCCTGCCTGCTCATCTACTTGATTATTGCCAGCTGAGCAGCATGATTTCTCAGAGGTGAGTTCCATGATTATAGCCTGCTGACTGATTCCTGCCTACTCAGCTCTATGTTCATTGCCTCCAGAGGCACATGATCAGTGTGTGACACCAAACATGATCAGCACATGATCAGTCACATGATCATGCATGATAAGCCACGTGATCAGTGCATGATCAATTACGTGATCAGTGCATGATCAGTCACGTGATCAGTGCATGATAGCTGCGTGATCAGTGCATGATCAGCCACGTGATCAGTGCATGATAGCCACGTGATCAGTGCATGATCAGTCACGTGATCAGTGCATGATCAGTCACGTGATCAGTGCATGATCAGTCACGTGATCAGTGCATGATCAGTCACGTGATCAGTGCATGGTAGCTACGTGATCAGTGCATGATCAGCCACGTGATCAGTGCATGATAGCCACGTGATCAGTGCATGATAGTCACGTGATCAGTGCATGATCAGTCACGTGATAGTGTGTGATCAGCCACGTGATCAGTGCATGATATCCACGTGATCAGTGCATGATAGCCACGTGATCAGTGCATGATCAGTCACGTGATCAGTGCATGATCAGTCACGTGATCGTGTGTGATCAGCCACGTGATCAGTGCATGATGAGCCACGTGATCAGTGCATGATCAATTACGTGATCAGTGCATGATCAGTCACGTGATCAGTGCATGGTAGCTACGTGATCATTGCATGATCAGCCACGTGATCAGTGCATGATAGCCACGTGATCAGTGCATGATAGCCACGTGATCAGTGCATGACAGCCACGTGATCAGTGCATGATCAGTCACGTGATCAGTGCATGATCAGTCACGTGATCAGTGCATGATCAGCCACGTGATCAGTGCATGATAGCCACGTGATCAGTGCATGATCAGTCACGTGATCAGTGCATGATCAGTCACGTGATCAGTGCATGATCAGTTACGTGATCAGTGCATGATCAGTCCCGTGACCAGTGCATGGTAGCTACGTGATCAGTGCATGATCAGCCACGTGATCAGTGCATGATAGCCACGTGATCAGTGCATGATTATTCACGTGATCAGTGCATGATCAGCCACGTGATCAGTGCATGATCAGCCACGTGATCAGTGCATGATCAGTCACGTGATCAGTGCATGATTGTCACGTGATCAGTACATGGTAGCTACGTGATCAGTGCATGATCAGCCACGTGATCAGTGCATGATAGCAACGTGATCAGTGCATGATCAGCCACGTGATCAGTGCATGATCAGTCACGTGATCAGTGCATGATCAGTTACGTGATCAGTGCATGATCAGCCACGTGATCACTGACGGCACAGTCACGTGATCAGCGCCTCTCAGTCACGTGATCACCGTATGATAAACACGTGATCAGTGAACGACCAGCCACGTGATCACTGCATGCGCGGTCAGGTGGTCAGTGCCTGATCAGCCACCTGATCAGTGCACAGTCCCCTGATCAGTGCCTGTCAGTCACTGATCACTGCCTGATAAACACGTGATCAGTGCCCGAACAGCCACGTGATCAGTGCATGCGCAGTCACGTGATCAGTGCATGATAGCCACGTGATCAGTGCATGCACAGTCCCATGATCAGCGCCTGTCAGTCACTGATCAGTGCATGATAAACACGTGATCAGTGCATGATCAGCCACGTGATCAGTGCATGCAGTCACGTGATCAGTGCATGATAGCCACGTGATCAGTGCATGCTCAGTCACGTGATCTGGACTTGATCAGCCACGTGATCAGTGCCTGCTGAGCTGCGTGATTCCTGCCGGCTCATCTGCATGACAATTGCCAGCTGAGCTGCGTGATTCCTGCCTGGTCACGTGCTTGATTATTGCCAGTTGAGCAGCATGATTCGTCACTGCTGAGCTCCATGTTATTGCCTGCTGATTGCGTGGTTCGTGTCTGCTCAGCTCTTTGAGTATTGCCTCCTGAGGTCCCTGTTCGGTCGCCACCTGCCGGGGACCAGCCCCAACTGATCCAGGGTATTCGAAGGAGAGATGGCCTAGGCGACTATTTATATGCTAATCAGAGATGTCAAGAATAATAGTATGAGGAGAGCTCAGTAGGAAAATTCGGTGGAGAAAAGAGACTGAGTAGCTTGGTTTACGCGGAAGACCAATCAAACTTCAAGACAAGAAGTTTGCACCACTTACGTAGGCCGCAGGCGCCCTCTCGAATAGCGAAAGGTGCCTCACCCTAGACACCTTCTCGAGTGGGTCTTAGCAGCCCAGGCATAATTAGTAAGCGTGGTGGGTTCCGCGCTCCAGATGGAGACTCAGCTGGAAGTTAAAGGGAAGAATGACAAGGAACTTTATGAATTGGAGCTGTAAGTTAACTCTTTGACAGAGAGAGCGAGATGGTGGTGGGGGACAGCCCCCAGTGAAATCAGAGGTGAGAGCACAAAGCAATACAGTAGGCAGACTCTGGTTTTTTGGGGGAGATGCTCGAGAATATCCGGGTGGACTCCTGAGGCTCGATCCCGCATTTGCGTATGCCGAGCCTCCTTCCTCATGACCTTTGTCCAGAGTGGAATGCCTCCCCGGCTCCCGGCACATGATCAGTGCATGCTCAGTCACGATATCAGTGCCTGCTCAGCCACGTGATCACTGACGGCACAGTCACGTGATCAGCGCCTCTCAGTCACGTGATCACCGTATGATAAACACGTGATCAGTGAACGACCAGCCACGTGATCACTGCATGCGCGGTCAGGTGGTCAGTCCCTGATCAGCCACCGTGATCAGTGCATGCCACGTGATCAGTGCATGCAGTCACCTGATCAGCGCCAGTCAGTCACTGATCACTGCCTGATAAACACGTGATCAGTGCATGATCAGTGCCCGAACAGCCACGTCATCAGTGCATGCGCAGTCACGTGATCAGTGCATGATAGCCACGTGATCAGTGCGTGCACAGTCCCATGATCAGCGCCTGTCAGTCACTGATCATTGCCTGATAAACACGTGATCAGTGCATGATGAGCCATGTGATCAGTGCCTGATCAGCCACGTCATCAGTGCATGCGCAGTCACGTCATCAGTGCATGATAGCCACGTGATCAGTGCATGCTCAGTCACGTGATCTGGACTTGATCAGCCACGTGATCAGTGCCTGCAGAGTCACGTGATCAGGGCCTGCTGAGCTGCGTGATTCCTGCCGGCTCATCTGCATGACAATTGCCATCTGAGCTGCGTGATTCCTGTCGGCTCATCTGCTTGACAATTGCCAGCTGAGCTGCGTGATTCCTGCCTGGTCACGTGCTTGATTATTGCCAGTTGAGCAGCATGATTCGTCACTGCTGAGCTCCATGCTTATTGCCTGCTGATTGCGTGGTTCGTGTCTGCTCAGCTCTTTGAGTATTGCCTCCTGAGGTCCCTGTTCGGTCGCCACCTGCCGGGGACCAGCCCCAACTGATCCAGGGTATTCGAAGGAGAGATGGCCTAGGCGACTATTTATATGCTAATCAGAGATGTCAAGAATAATAGTATGAGGAGAGCTCAGTAGGAAAATTCGGTGGAGAAAAGAGACTGAGTAGCTTGGTTTACGCGGAAGACCAATCAAACTTCAAGACAAGAAGTTTGCACCACTTACGTAGGCCGCAGGCGCCCTCTCGAATAGCGAAAGGTGCCTCACCCTAGACACCTTCTCGAGTGGGTCTTAGCAGCCCAGGCATAATTAGTAAGCGTGGTGGGTTCCGCGCTCCAGATGGAGACTCAGCTGGAAGTTAAAGGGAAGAATGACAAGGAACTTTATGAATTGGAGCTGTAAGTTAACTCTTTGACAGAGAGAGCGAGATGGTGGTGGGGGACAGCCCCCAGTGAAATCAGAGGTGAGAGCACAAAGCAATACAGTAGGCAGACTCTGGTTTTTTTGGGGGAGATGCTCGAGAATATCCGGGTGGACTCCTGAGGCTCGATCCCGCATTTGCGTATGCCGAGCCTCCTTCCTCATGACCTTTGTCCAGAGTGGAATGCCTCCCCGGCTCCCGGCACATGATCAGTGCATGCTCAGTCACGATATCAGTGCCTGCTCAGCCACGTGATCACTGACGGCACAGTCACGTGATCAGCGCCTCTCAGTCACGTGATCACCGTATGATAAACACGTGATCAGTGAACGACCAGCCACGTGATCACTGCATGCGCAGTCAGGTGGTCAGTTCCTGATCAGCCACCTGATCAGTGCGTGCACAGTCCCCTGATCAGCGCCTGTCAGTCACTGATCACTGCCTGATAAACACGTGATCAGTGCCCGAACAGCCACGTCATCAGTGCATGCGCAGTCACGTGATCAGTGCATGATAGCCACGTGATCAGTGCGTGCACAGTCCCATGATCAGCGCCTGTCAGTCACTGATCATTGCCTGATAAACACGTGATCAGTGCATGATGAGCCATGTGATCAGTGCCTGATCAGCCACGTCATCAGTGCATGCGCAGTCACGTCATCAGTGCATGATAGCCACGTGATCAGTGCATGCTCAGTCACGTGATCTGGACTTGATCAGCCACGTGATCAGTGCCTGCAGAGTCACGTGATCAGGGCCTGCTGAGCTGCGTGATTCCTGCCGGCTCATCTGCATGACAATTGCCATCTGAGCTGCGTGATTCCTGTCGGCTCATCTGCTTGACAATTGCCAGCTGAGCTGCGTGATTCCTGCCTGGTCACGTGCTTGATTATTGCCAGTTGAGCAGCATGATTCGTCACTGCTGAGCTCCATGCTTATTGCCTGCTGATTGCGTGGTTCGTGTCTGCTCAGCTCTTTGAGTATTGCCTCCTGAGGTCCCTGTTCGGTCGCCACCTGCCGGGGACCAGCCCCAACTGATCCAGGGTATTCGAAGGAGAGATGGCCTAGGCGACTATTTATATGCTAATCAGAGATGTCAAGAATAATAGTATGAGGAGAGCTCAGTAGGAAAATTCGGTGGAGAAAAGAGACTGAGTAGCTTGGTTTACGCGGAAGACCAATCAAACTTCAAGACAAGAAGTTTGCACCACTTACGTAGGCCGCAGGCGCCCTCTCGAATAGCGAAAGGTGCCTCACCCTAGACACCTTCTCGAGTGGGTCTTAGCAGCCCAGGCATAATTAGTAAGCGTGGTGGGTTCCGCGCTCCAGATGGAGACTCAGCTGGAAGTTAAAGGGAAGAATGACAAGGAACTTTATGAATTGGAGCTGTAAGTTAACTCTTTGACAGAGAGAGCGAGATGGTGGTGGGGGACAGCCCCCAGTGAAATCAGAGGTGAGAGCACAAAGCAATACAGTAGGCAGACTCTGGTTTTTTTGGGGGGAGATGCTCGAGAATATCCGGGTGGACTCCTGAGGCTCGATCCCGCATTTGCGTATGCCGAGCCTCCTTCCTCATGACCTTTGTCCAGAGTGGAATGCCTCCCCGGCTCCCGGCACATGATCAGTGCATGCTCAGTCACGATATCAGTGCCTGCTCAGCCACGTGATCACTGACGGCACAGTCACGTGATCAGCGCCTCTCAGTCACGTGATCACCGTATGATAAACACGTGATCAGTGAACGACCAGCCACGTGATCACTGCATGCGCAGTCAGGTGGTCAGTTCCTGATCAGCCACCTGATCAGTGCGTGCACAGTCCCCTGATCAGCGCCTGTCAGTCACTGATCACTGCCTGATAAACACGTGATCAGTGCCCGAACAGCCACGTCATCAGTGCATGCGCAGTCACGTGATCAGTGCATGATAGCCACGTGATCAGTGCGTGCACAGTCCCATGATCAGCGCCTGTCAGTCACTGATCATTGCCTGATAAACACGTGATCAGTGCATGATGAGCCATGTGATCAGTGCCTGATCAGCCACGTCATCAGTGCATGCGCAGTCACGTCATCAGTGCATGATAGCCACGTGATCAGTGCATGCTCAGTCACGTGATCTGGACTTGATCAGCCACGTGATCAGTGCCTGCAGAGTCACGTGATCAGGGCCTGCTGAGCTGCGTGATTCCTGCCGGCTCATCTGCATGACAATTGCCATCTGAGCTGCGTGATTCCTGTCGGCTCATCTGCTTGACAATTGCCAGCTGAGCTGCGTGATTCCTGCCTGGTCACGTGCTTGATTATTGCCAGTTGAGCAGCATGATTCGTCACTGCTGAGCTCCATGCTTATTGCCTGCTGATTGCGTGGTTCGTGTCTGCTCAGCTCTTTGAGTATTGCCTCCTGAGGTCCCTGTTCGGTCGCCACCTGCCGGGGACCAGCCCCAACTGATCCAGGGTATTCGAAGGAGAGATGGCCTAGGCGACTATTTATATGCTAATCAGAGATGTCAAGAATAATAGTATGAGGAGAGCTCAGTAGGAAAATTCGGTGGAGAAAAGAGACTGAGTAGCTTGGTTTACGCGGAAGACCAATCAAACTTCAAGACAAGAAGTTTGCACCACTTACGTAGGCCGCAGGCGCCCTCTCGAATAGCGAAAGGTGCCTCACCCTAGACACCTTCTCGAGTGGGTCTTAGCAGCCCAGGCATAATTAGTAAGCGTGGTGGGTTCCGCGCTCCAGATGGAGACTCAGCTGGAAGTTAAAGGGAAGAATGACAAGGAACTTTATGAATTGGAGCTGTAAGTTAACTCTTTGACAGAGAGAGCGAGATGGTGGTGGGGGACAGCCCCCAGTGAAATCAGAGGTGAGAGCACAAAGCAATACAGTAGGCAGACTCTGGTTTTTTTGGGGGAGATGCTCGAGAATATCCGGGTGGACTCCTGAGGCTCGATCCCGCATTTGCGTATGCCGAGCCTCCTTCCTCATGACCTTTGTCCAGAGTGGAATGCCTCCCCGGCTCCCGGCACATGATCAGTGCATGCTCAGTCACGATATCAGTGCCTGCTCAGCCACGTGATCACTGACGGCACAGTCACGTGATCAGCGCCTCTCAGTCACGTGATCACCGTATGATAAACACGTGATCAGTGAACGACCAGCCACGTGATCACTGCATGCGCAGTCAGGTGGTCAGTTCCTGATCAGCCACCTGATCAGTGCGTGCACAGTCCCCTGATCAGCGCCTGTCAGTCACTGATCACTGCCTGATAAACACGTGATCAGTGCCCGAACAGCCACGTCATCAGTGCATGCGCAGTCACGTGATCAGTGCATGATAGCCACGTGATCAGTGCGTGCACAGTCCCATGATCAGCGCCTGTCAGTCACTGATCATTGCCTGATAAACACGTGATCAGTGCATGATGAGCCATGTGATCAGTGCCTGATCAGCCACGTCATCAGTGCATGCGCAGTCACGTCATCAGTGCATGATAGCCACGTGATCAGTGCATGCTCAGTCACGTGATCTGGACTTGATCAGCCACGTGATCAGTGCCTGCAGAGTCACGTGATCAGGGCCTGCTGAGCTGCGTGATTCCTGCCGGCTCATCTGCATGACAATTGCCAGCTGAGCTGCGTGATTCCTGTCGGCTCATCTGCTTGACAATTGCCAGCTGAGCTGCGTGATTCCTGCCTGGTCACGTGCTTGATTATTGCCAGTTGAGCAGCATGATTCGTCACTGCTGAGCTCCATGCTTATTGCCTGCTGATTGCGTGGTTCGTGTCTGCTCAGCTCTTTGAGTATTGCCTCCTGAGGTCCCTGTTCGGTCGCCACCTGCCGGGGACCAGCCCCAACTGATCCAGGGTATTCGAAGGAGAGATGGCCTAGGCGACTATTTATATGCTAATCAGAGATGTCAAGAATAATAGTATGAGGAGAGCTCAGTAGGAAAATTCGGTGGAGAAAAGAGACTGAGTAGCTTGGTTTACGCGGAAGACCAATCAAACTTCAAGACAAGAAGTTTGCACCACTTACGTAGGCCGCAGGCGCCCTCTCGAATAGCGAAAGGTGCCTCACCCTAGACACCTTCTCGAGTGGGTCTTAGCAGCCCAGGCATAATTAGTAAGCGTGGTGGGTTCCGCGCTCCAGATGGAGACTCAGCTGGAAGTTAAAGGGAAGAATGACAAGGAACTTTATGAATTGGAGCTGTAAGTTAACTCTTTGACAGAGAGAGCGAGATGGTGGTGGGGGACAGCCCCCAGTGAAATCAGAGGTGAGAGCACAAAGCAATACAGTAGGCAGACTCTGGTTTTTTTGGGGGGAGATGCTCGAGAATATCCGGGTGGACTCCTGAGGCTCGATCCCGCATTTGCGTATGCCGAGCCTCCTTCCTCATGACCTTTGTCCAGAGTGGAATGCCTCCCCGGCTCCCGGCACATGATCAGTGCATGCTCAGTCACGATATCAGTGCCTGCTCAGCCACGTGATCACTGACGGCACAGTCACGTGATCAGCGCCTCTCAGTCACGTGATCACCGTATGATAAACACGTGATCAGTGAACGACCAGCCACGTGATCACTGCATGCGCGGTCAGGTGGTCAGTTCCTGATCAGCCACCTGATCAGTGCGTGCACAGTCCCCTGATCAGCGCCTGTCAGTCACTGATCACTGCCTGATAAACACGTGATCAGTGCCCGAACAGCCACGTCATCAGTGCATGCGCAGTCACGTGATCAGTGCATGATAGCCACGTGATCAGTGCGTGCACAGTCCCATGATCAGCGCCTGTCAGTCACTGATCATTGCCTGATAAACACGTGATCAGTGCATGATGAGCCATGTGATCAGTGCCTGATCAGCCACGTCATCAGTGCATGCGCAGTCACGTCATCAGTGCATGATAGCCACGTGATCAGTGCATGCTCAGTCACGTGATCTGGACTTGATCAGCCACGTGATCAGTGCCTGCAGAGTCACGTGATCAGGGCCTGCTGAGCTGCGTGATTCCTGCCGGCTCATCTGCATGACAATTGCCATCTGAGCTGCGTGATTCCTGTCGGCTCATCTGCTTGACAATTGCCAGCTGAGCTGCGTGATTCCTGCCTGGTCACGTGCTTGATTATTGCCAGTTGAGCAGCATGATTCGTCACTGCTGAGCTCCATGCTTATTGCCTGCTGATTGCGTGGTTCGTGTCTGCTCAGCTCTTTGAGTATTGCCTCCTGAGGTCCCTGTTCGGTCGCCACCTGCCGGGGACCAGCCCCAACTGATCCAGGGTATTCGAAGGAGAGATGGCCTAGGCGACTATTTATATGCTAATCAGAGATGTCAAGAATAATAGTATGAGGAGAGCTCAGTAGGAAAATTCGGTGGAGAAAAGAGACTGAGTAGCTTGGTTTACGCGGAAGACCAATCAAACTTCAAGACAAGAAGTTTGCACCACTTACGTAGGCCGCAGGCGCCCTCTCGAATAGCGAAAGGTGCCTCACCCTAGACACCTTCTCGAGTGGGTCTTAGCAGCCCAGGCATAATTAGTAAGCGTGGTGGGTTCCGCGCTCCAGATGGAGACTCAGCTGGAAGTTAAAGGGAAGAATGACAAGGAACTTTATGAATTGGAGCTGTAAGTTAACTCTTTGACAGAGAGAGCGAGATGGTGGTGGGGGACAGCCCCCAGTGAAATCAGAGGTGAGAGCACAAAGCAATACAGTAGGCAGACTCTGGTTTTTTTGGGGGGAGATGCTCGAGAATATCCGGGTGGACTCCTGAGGCTCGATCCCGCATTTGCGTATGCCGAGCCTCCTTCCTCATGACCTTTGTCCAGAGTGGAATGCCTCCCCGGCTCCCGGCACATGATCAGTGCATGCTCAGTCACGATATCAGTGCCTGCTCAGCCACGTGATCACTGACGGCACAGTCACGTGATCAGCGCCTCTCAGTCACGTGATCACCGTATGATAAACACGTGATCAGTGAACGACCAGCCACGTGATCACTGCATGCGCGGTCAGGTGGTCAGTTCCTGATCAGCCACCTGATCAGTGCGTGCACAGTCCCCTGATCAGCGCCTGTCAGTCACTGATCACTGCCTGATAAACACGTGATCAGTGCCCGAACAGCCACGTCATCAGTGCATGCGCAGTCACGTGATCAGTGCATGATAGCCACGTGATCAGTGCGTGCACAGTCCCATGATCAGCGCCTGTCAGTCACTGATCATTGCCTGATAAACACGTGATCAGTGCATGATGAGCCATGTGATCAGTGCCCGATCAGCCACGTCATCAGTGCATGCGCAGTCACGTCATCAGTGCATGATAGCCACGTGATCAGTGCATGCTCAGTCACGTGATCTGGACTTGATCAGCCACGTGATCAGTGCCTGCAGAGTCACGTGATCAGGGCCTGCTGAGCTGCGTGATTCCTGCCGGCTCATCTGCATGACAATTGCCATCTGAGCTGCGTGATTCCTGTCGGCTCATCTGCTTGACAATTGCCAGCTGAGCTGCGTGATTCCTGCCTGGTCACGTGCTTGATTATTGCCAGTTGAGCAGCATGATTCGTCACTGCTGAGCTCCATGCTTATTGCCTGCTGATTGCGTGGTTCGTGTCTGCTCAGCTCTTTGAGTATTGCCTCCTGAGGTCCCTGTTCGGTCGCCACCTGCCGGGGACCAGCCCCAACTGATCCAGGGTATTCGAAGGAGAGATGGCCTAGGCGACTATTTATATGCTAATCAGAGATGTCAAGAATAATAGTATGAGGAGAGCTCAGTAGGAAAATTCGGTGGAGAAAAGAGACTGAGTAGCTTGGTTTACGCGGAAGACCAATCAAACTTCAAGACAAGAAGTTTGCACCACTTACGTAGGCCGCAGGCGCCCTCTCGAATAGCGAAAGGTGCCTCACCCTAGACACCTTCTCGAGTGGGTCTTAGCAGCCCAGGCATAATTAGTAAGCGTGGTGGGTTCCGCGCTCCAGATGGAGACTCAGCTGGAAGTTAAAGGGAAGAATGACAAGGAACTTTATGAATTGGAGCTGTAAGTTAACTCTTTGACAGAGAGAGCGAGATGGTGGTGGGGGACAGCCCCCAGTGAAATCAGAGGTGAGAGCACAAAGCAATACAGTAGGCAGACTCCGGTTTTTTTGGGGGGAGATGCTCGAGAATATCCGGGTGGACTCCTGAGGCTCGATCCCGCATTTGCGTATGCCGAGCCTCCTTCCTCATGACCTTTGTCCAGAGTGGAATGCCTCCCCGGCTCCCGGCACATGATCAGTGCATGCTCAGTCACGATATCAGTGCCTGCTCAGCCACGTGATCACTGACGGCACAGTCACGTGATCAGCGCCTCTCAGTCACGTGATCACCGTATGATAAACACGTGATCAGTGAACGACCAGCCACGTGATCACTGCATGCGCGGTCAGGTGGTCAGTTCCTGATCAGCCACCTGATCAGTGCGTGCACAGTCCCCTGATCAGCGCCTGTCAGTCACTGATCACTGCCTGATAAACACGTGATCAGTGCCCGAACAGCCACGTCATCAGTGCATGCGCAGTCACGTGATCAGTGCATGATAGCCACGTGATCAGTGCGTGCACAGTCCCATGATCAGCGCCTGTCAGTCACTGATCATTGCCTGATAAACACGTGATCAGTGCATGATGAGCCATGTGATCAGTGCCCGATCAGCCACGTCATCAGTGCATGCGCAGTCACGTCATCAGTGCATGATAGCCACGTGATCAGTGCATGCTCAGTCACGTGATCTGGACTTGATCAGCCACGTGATCAGTGCCTGCAGAGTCACGTGATCAGGGCCTGCTGAGCTGCGTGATTCCTGCCGGCTCATCTGCATGACAATTGCCATCTGAGCTGCGTGATTCCTGTCGGCTCATCTGCTTGACAATTGCCAGCTGAGCTGCGTGATTCCTGCCTGGTCACGTGCTTGATTATTGCCAGTTGAGCAGCATGATTCGTCACTGCTGAGCTCCATGCTTATTGCCTGCTGATTGCGTGGTTCGTGTCTGCTCAGCTCTTTGAGTATTGCCTCCTGAGGTCCCTGTTCGGTCGCCACCTGCCGGGGACCAGCCCCAACTGATCCAGGGTATTCGAAGGAGAGATGGCCTAGGCGACTATTTATATGCTAATCAGAGATGTCAAGAATAATAGTATGAGGAGAGCTCAGTAGGAAAATTCGGTGGAGAAAAGAGACTGAGTAGCTTGGTTTACGCGGAAGACCAATCAAACTTCAAGACAAGAAGTTTGCACCACTTACGTAGGCCGCAGGCGCCCTCTCGAATAGCGAAAGGTGCCTCACCCTAGACACCTTCTCGAGTGGGTCTTAGCAGCCCAGGCATAATTAGTAAGCGTGGTGGGTTCCGCGCTCCAGATGGAGACTCAGCTGGAAGTTAAAGGGAAGAATGACAAGGAACTTTATGAATTGGAGCTGTAAGTTAACTCTTTGACAGAGAGAGCGAGATGGTGGTGGGGGACAGCCCCCAGTGAAATCAGAGGTGAGAGCACAAAGCAATACAGTAGGCAGACTCTGGTTTTTTTGGGGGAGATGCTCGAGAATATCCGGGTGGACTCCTGAGGCTCGATCCCGCATTTGCGTATGCCGAGCCTCCTTCCTCATGACCTTTGTCCAGAGTGGAATGCCTCCCCGGCTCCCGGCACATGATCAGTGCATGCTCAGTCACGATATCAGTGCCTGCTCAGCCACGTGATCACTGACGGCACAGTCACGTGATCAGCGCCTCTCAGTCACGTGATCACCGTATGATAAACACGTGATCAGTGAACGACCAGCCACGTGATCACTGCATGCGCAGTCAGGTGGTCAGTTCCTGATCAGCCACCTGATCAGTGCACAGTCCCCTGATCAGCGCCTGTCAGTCACTGATCACTGCCTGATAAACACGTGATCAGTGCCCGATCAGCCACGTCATCAGTGCATGCGCAGTCACGTGATCAGTGCATGATAGCCACGTGATCAGTGCATGCTCAGTCACGTGATCTGGACTTGATCAGCCACGTGATCAGTGCCTGCAGAGTCACGTGATCAGGGCCTGCTGAGCTGCGTGATTCCTGCCGGCTCATCTGCATGACAATTGCCATCTGAGCTGCGTGATTCCTGTCGGCTCATCTGCTTGACAATTGCCAGCTGAGCTGCGTGATTCCTGCCTGGTCACGTGCTTGATTATTGCCAGTTGAGCAGCATGATTCGTCACTGCTGAGCTCCATGCTTATTGCCTGCTGATTGCGTGGTTCGTGTCTGCTCAGCTCTTTGAGTATTGCCTCCTGAGGTCCCTGTTCGGTCGCCACCTGCCGGGGACCAGCCCCAACTGATCCAGGGTATTCGAAGGAGAGATGGCCTAGGCGACTATTTATATGCTAATCAGAGATGTCAAGAATAATAGTATGAGGAGAGCTCAGTAGGAAAATTCGGTGGAGAAAAGAGACTGAGTAGCTTGGTTTACGCGGAAGACCAATCAAACTTCAAGACAAGAAGTTTGCACCACTTACGTAGGCCGCAGGCGCCCTCTCGAATAGCGAAAGGTGCCTCACCCTAGACACCTTCTCGAGTGGGTCTTAGCAGCCCAGGCATAATTAGTAAGCGTGGTGGGTTCCGCGCTCCAGATGGAGACTCAGCTGGAAGTTAAAGGGAAGAATGACAAGGAACTTTATGAATTGGAGCTGTAAGTTAACTCTTTGACAGAGAGAGCGAGATGGTGGTGGGGGACAGCCCCCAGTGAAATCAGAGGTGAGAGCACAAAGCAATACAGTAGGCAGACTCTGGTTTTTTTGGGGGGAGATGCTCGAGAATATCCGGGTGGACTCCTGAGGCTCGATCCCGCATTTGCGTATGCCGAGCCTCCTTCCTCATGACCTTTGTCCAGAGTGGAATGCCTCCCCGGCTCCCGGCACATGATCAGTGCATGCTCAGTCACGATATCAGTGCCTGCTCAGCCACGTGATCACTGACGGCACAGTCACGTGATCAGCGCCTCTCAGTCACGTGATCACCGTATGATAAACACGTGATCAGTGAACGACCAGCCACGTGATCACTGCATGCGCGGTCAGGTGGTCAGTTCCTGATCAGCCACCTGATCAGTGCGTGCACAGTCCCCTGATCAGCGCCTGTCAGTCACTGATCACTGCCTGATAAACACGTGATCAGTGCCCGAACAGCCACGTCATCAGTGCATGCGCAGTCACGTGATCAGTGCATGATAGCCACGTGATCAGTGCGTGCACAGTCCCATGATCAGCGCCTGTCAGTCACTGATCATTGCCTGATAAACACGTGATCAGTGCATGATGAGCCATGTGATCAGTGCCCGATCAGCCACGTCATCAGTGCATGCGCAGTCACGTCATCAGTGCATGATAGCCACGTGATCAGTGCATGCTCAGTCACGTGATCTGGACTTGATCAGCCACGTGATCAGTGCCTGCAGAGTCACGTGATCAGGGCCTGCTGAGCTGCGTGATTCCTGCCGGCTCATCTGCATGACAATTGCCATCTGAGCTGCGTGATTCCTGTCGGCTCATCTGCTTGACAATTGCCAGCTGAGCTGCGTGATTCCTGCCTGGTCACGTGCTTGATTATTGCCAGTTGAGCAGCATGATTCGTCACTGCTGAGCTCCATGCTTATTGCCTGCTGATTGCGTGGTTCGTGTCTGCTCAGCTCTTTGAGTATTGCCTCCTGAGGTCCCTGTTCGGTCGCCACCTGCCGGGGACCAGCCCCAACTGATCCAGGGTATTCGAAGGAGAGATGGCCTAGGCGACTATTTATATGCTAATCAGAGATGTCAAGAATAATAGTATGAGGAGAGCTCAGTAGGAAAATTCGGTGGAGAAAAGAGACTGAGTAGCTTGGTTTACGCGGAAGACCAATCAAACTTCAAGACAAGAAGTTTGCACCACTTACGTAGGCCGCAGGCGCCCTCTCGAATAGCGAAAGGTGCCTCACCCTAGACACCTTCTCGAGTGGGTCTTAGCAGCCCAGGCATAATTAGTAAGCGTGGTGGGTTCCGCGCTCCAGATGGAGACTCAGCTGGAAGTTAAAGGGAAGAATGACAAGGAACTTTATGAATTGGAGCTGTAAGTTAACTCTTTGACAGAGAGAGCGAGATGGTGGTGGGGGACAGCCCCCAGTGAAATCAGAGGTGAGAGCACAAAGCAATACAGTAGGCAGACTCCGGTTTTTTTGGGGGAGATGCTCGAGAATATCCGGGTGGACTCCTGAGGCTCGATCCCGCATTTGCGTATGCCGAGCCTCCTTCCTCATGACCTTTGTCCAGAGTGGAATGCCTCCCCGGCTCCCGGCACATGATCAGTGCATGCTCAGTCACGATATCAGTGCCTGCTCAGCCACGTGATCACTGACGGCACAGTCACGTGATCAGCGCCTCTCAGTCACGTGATCACCGTATGATAAACACGTGATCAGTGAACGACCAGCCACGTGATCACTGCATGCGCGGTCAGGTGGTCAGTTCCTGATCAGCCACCTGATCAGTGCGTGCACAGTCCCCTGATCAGCGCCTGTCAGTCACTGATCACTGCCTGATAAACACGTGATCAGTGCCCGAACAGCCACGTCATCAGTGCATGCGCAGTCACGTGATCAGTGCATGATAGCCACGTGATCAGTGCGTGCACAGTCCCATGATCAGCGCCTGTCAGTCACTGATCATTGCCTGATAAACACGTGATCAGTGCATGATGAGCCATGTGATCAGTGCCCGATCAGCCACGTCATCAGTGCATGCGCAGTCACGTCATCAGTGCATGATAGCCACGTGATCAGTGCATGCTCAGTCACGTGATCTGGACTTGATCAGCCACGTGATCAGTGCCTGCAGAGTCACGTGATCAGGGCCTGCTGAGCTGCGTGATTCCTGCCGGCTCATCTGCATGACAATTGCCATCTGAGCTGCGTGATTCCTGTCGGCTCATCTGCTTGACAATTGCCAGCTGAGCTGCGTGATTCCTGCCTGGTCACGTGCTTGATTATTGCCAGTTGAGCAGCATGATTCGTCACTGCTGAGCTCCATGCTTATTGCCTGCTGATTGCGTGGTTCGTGTCTGCTCAGCTCTTTGAGTATTGCCTCCTGAGGTCCCTGTTCGGTCGCCACCTGCCGGGGACCAGCCCCAACTGATCCAGGGTATTCGAAGGAGAGATGGCCTAGGCGACTATTTATATGCTAATCAGAGATGTCAAGAATAATAGTATGAGGAGAGCTCAGTAGGAAAATTCGGTGGAGAAAAGAGACTGAGTAGCTTGGTTTACGCGGAAGACCAATCAAACTTCAAGACAAGAAGTTTGCACCACTTACGTAGGCCGCAGGCGCCCTCTCGAATAGCGAAAGGTGCCTCACCCTAGACACCTTCTCGAGTGGGTCTTAGCAGCCCAGGCATAATTAGTAAGCGTGGTGGGTTCCGCGCTCCAGATGGAGACTCAGCTGGAAGTTAAAGGGAAGAATGACAAGGAACTTTATGAATTGGAGCTGTAAGTTAACTCTTTGACAGAGAGAGCGAGATGGTGGTGGGGGACAGCCCCCAGTGAAATCAGAGGTGAGAGCACAAAGCAATACAGTAGGCAGACTCTGGTTTTTTTGGGGGGAGATGCTCGAGAATATCCGGGTGGACTCCTGAGGCTCGATCCCGCATTTGCGTATGCCGAGCCTCCTTCCTCATGACCTTTGTCCAGAGTGGAATGCCTCCCCGGCTCCCGGCACATGATCAGTGCATGCTCAGTCACGATATCAGTGCCTGCTCAGCCACGTGATCACTGACGGCACAGTCACGTGATCAGCGCCTCTCAGTCACGTGATCACCGTATGATAAACACGTGATCAGTGAACGACCAGCCACGTGATCACTGCATGCGCGGTCAGGTGGTCAGTTCCTGATCAGCCACCTGATCAGTGCGTGCACAGTCCCCTGATCAGCGCCTGTCAGTCACTGATCACTGCCTGATAAACACGTGATCAGTGCCCGAACAGCCACGTCATCAGTGCATGCGCAGTCACGTGATCAGTGCATGATAGCCACGTGATCAGTGCGTGCACAGTCCCATGATCAGCGCCTGTCAGTCACTGATCATTGCCTGATAAACACGTGATCAGTGCATGATGAGCCATGTGATCAGTGCCCGATCAGCCACGTCATCAGTGCATGCGCAGTCACGTCATCAGTGCATGATAGCCACGTGATCAGTGCATGCTCAGTCACGTGATCTGGACTTGATCAGCCACGTGATCAGTGCCTGCAGAGTCACGTGATCAGGGCCTGCTGAGCTGCGTGATTCCTGCCGGCTCATCTGCATGACAATTGCCAGCTGAGCTGCGTGATTCCTGTCGGCTCATCTGCTTGACAATTGCCAGCTGAGCTGCGTGATTCCTGCCTGGTCACGTGCTTGATTATTGCCAGTTGAGCAGCATGATTCGTCACTGCTGAGCTCCATGCTTATTGCCTGCTGATTGCGTGGTTCGTGTCTGCTCAGCTCTTTGAGTATTGCCTCCTGAGGTCCCTGTTCGGTCGCCACCTGCCGGGGACCAGCCCCAACTGATCCAGGGTATTCGAAGGAGAGATGGCCTAGGCGACTATTTATATGCTAATCAGAGATGTCAAGAATAATAGTATGAGGAGAGCTCAGTAGGAAAATTCGGTGGAGAAAAGAGACTGAGTAGCTTGGTTTACGCGGAAGACCAATCAAACTTCAAGACAAGAAGTTTGCACCACTTACGTAGGCCGCAGGCGCCCTCTCGAATAGCGAAAGGTGCCTCACCCTAGACACCTTCTCGAGTGGGTCTTAGCAGCCCAGGCATAATTAGTAAGCGTGGTGGGTTCCGCGCTCCAGATGGAGACTCAGCTGGAAGTTAAAGGGAAGAATGACAAGGAACTTTATGAATTGGAGCTGTAAGTTAACTCTTTGACAGAGAGAGCGAGATGGTGGTGGGGGACAGCCCCCAGTGAAATCAGAGGTGAGAGCACAAAGCAATACAGTAGGCAGACTCCGGTTTTTTTGGGGGGAGATGCTCGAGAATATCCGGGTGGACTCCTGAGGCTCGATCCCGCATTTGCGTATGCCGAGCCTCCTTCCTCATGACCTTTGTCCAGAGTGGAATGCCTCCCCGGCTCCCGGCACATGATCAGTGCATGCTCAGTCACGATATCAGTGCCTGCTCAGCCACGTGATCACTGACGGCACAGTCACGTGATCAGCGCCTCTCAGTCACGTGATCACCGTATGATAAACACGTGATCAGTGAACGACCAGCCACGTGATCACTGCATGCGCGTCAGGTGGTCAGTTCCTGATCAGCCACCTGATCAGTGCGTGCACAGTCCCATGATCAGCGCCTGTCAGTCACTGATCATTGCCTGATAAACACGTGATCAGTGCATGATGAGCCATGTGATCAGTGCCTGATCAGCCACGTCATCAGTGCATGCGCAGTCACGTCATCAGTGCATGATAGCCACGTGATCAGTGCATGCTCAGTCACGTGATCTGGACTTGATCAGCCACGTGATCAGTGCCTGCAGAGTCACGTGATCAGGGCCTGCTGAGCTGCGTGATTCCTGCCGGCTCATCTGCATGACAATTGCCATCTGAGCTGCGTGATTCCTGTCGGCTCATCTGCTTGACAATTGCCAGCTGAGCTGCGTGATTCCTGCCTGGTCACGTGCTTGATTATTGCCAGTTGAGCAGCATGATTCGTCACTGCTGAGCTCCATGCTTATTGCCTGCTGATTGCGTGGTTCGTGTCTGCTCAGCTCTTTGAGTATTGCCTCCTGAGGTCCCTGTTCGGTCGCCACCTGCCGGGGACCAGCCCCAACTGATCCAGGGTATTCGAAGGAGAGATGGCCTAGGCGACTATTTATATGCTAATCAGAGATGTCAAGAATAATAGTATGAGGAGAGCTCAGTAGGAAAATTCGGTGGAGAAAAGAGACTGAGTAGCTTGGTTTACGCGGAAGACCAATCAAACTTCAAGACAAGAAGTTTGCACCACTTACGTAGGCCGCAGGCGCCCTCTCGAATAGCGAAAGGTGCCTCACCCTAGACACCTTCTCGAGTGGGTCTTAGCAGCCCAGGCATAATTAGTAAGCGTGGTGGGTTCCGCGCTCCAGATGGAGACTCAGCTGGAAGTTAAAGGGAAGAATGACAAGGAACTTTATGAATTGGAGCTGTAAGTTAACTCTTTGACAGAGAGAGCGAGATGGTGGTGGGGGACAGCCCCCAGTGAAATCAGAGGTGAGAGCACAAAGCAATACAGTAGGCAGACTCTGGTTTTTTTGGGGGAGATGCTCGAGAATATCCGGGTGGACTCCTGAGGCTCGATCCCGCATTTGCGTATGCCGAGCCTCCTTCCTCATGACCTTTGTCCAGAGTGGAATGCCTCCCCGGCTCCCGGCACATGATCAGTGCATGCTCAGTCACGATATCAGTGCCTGCTCAGCCACGTGATCACTGACGGCACAGTCACGTGATCAGCGCCTCTCAGTCACGTGATCACCGTATGATAAACACGTGATCAGTGAACGACCAGCCACGTGATCACTGCATGCGCAGTCAGGTGGTCAGTTCCTGATCAGCCACCTGATCAGTGCGTGCACAGTCCCCTGATCAGCGCCTGTCAGTCACTGATCACTGCCTGATAAACACGTGATCAGTGCCCGAACAGCCACGTCATCAGTGCATGCGCAGTCACGTGATCAGTGCATGATAGCCACGTGATCAGTGCGTGCACAGTCCCATGATCAGCGCCTGTCAGTCACTGATCATTGCCTGATAAACACGTGATCAGTGCATGATGAGCCATGTGATCAGTGCCCGATCAGCCACGTCATCAGTGCATGCGCAGTCACGTCATCAGTGCATGATAGCCACGTGATCAGTGCATGCTCAGTCACGTGATCTGGACTTGATCAGCCACGTGATCAGTGCCTGCAGAGTCACGTGATCAGGGCCTGCTGAGCTGCGTGATTCCTGCCGGCTCATCTGCATGACAATTGCCAGCTGAGCTGCGTGATTCCTGTCGGCTCATCTGCTTGACAATTGCCAGCTGAGCTGCGTGATTCCTGCCTGGTCACGTGCTTGATTATTGCCAGTTGAGCAGCATGATTCGTCACTGCTGAGCTCCATGCTTATTGCCTGCTGATTGCGTGGTTCGTGTCTGCTCAGCTCTTTGAGTATTGCCTCCTGAGGTCCCTGTTCGGTCGCCACCTGCCGGGGACCAGCCCCAACTGATCCAGGGTATTCGAAGGAGAGATGGCCTAGGCGACTATTTATATGCTAATCAGAGATGTCAAGAATAATAGTATGAGGAGAGCTCAGTAGGAAAATTCGGTGGAGAAAAGAGACTGAGTAGCTTGGTTTACGCGGAAGACCAATCAAACTTCAAGACAAGAAGTTTGCACCACTTACGTAGGCCGCAGGCGCCCTCTCGAATAGCGAAAGGTGCCTCACCCTAGACACCTTCTCGAGTGGGTCTTAGCAGCCCAGGCATAATTAGTAAGCGTGGTGGGTTCCGCGCTCCAGATGGAGACTCAGCTGGAAGTTAAAGGGAAGAATGACAAGGAACTTTATGAATTGGAGCTGTAAGTTAACTCTTTGACAGAGAGAGCGAGATGGTGGTGGGGGACAGCCCCCAGTGAAATCAGAGGTGAGAGCACAAAGCAATACAGTAGGCAGACTCTGGTTTTTTGGGGGGAGATGCTCGAGAATATCCGGGTGGACTCCTGAGGCTCGATCCCGCATTTGCGTATGCCGAGCCTCCTTCCTCATGACCTTTGTCCAGAGTGGAATGCCTCCCCGGCTCCCGGCACATGATCAGTGCATGCTCAGTCACGATATCAGTGCCTGCTCAGCCACGTGATCACTGACGGCACAGTCACGTGATCAGCGCCTCTCAGTCACGTGATCACCGTATGATAAACACGTGATCAGTGAACGACCAGCCACGTGATCACTGCATGCGCGGTCAGGTGGTCAGTTCCTGATCAGCCACCTGATCAGTGCGTGCACAGTCCCCTGATCAGCGCCTGTCAGTCACTGATCACTGCCTGATAAACACGTGATCAGTGCCCGAACAGCCACGTCATCAGTGCATGCGCAGTCACGTGATCAGTGCATGATAGCCACGTGATCAGTGCGTGCACAGTCCCATGATCAGCGCCTGTCAGTCACTGATCATTGCCTGATAAACACGTGATCAGTGCATGATGAGCCATGTGATCAGTGCCCGATCAGCCACGTCATCAGTGCATGCGCAGTCACGTCATCAGTGCATGATAGCCACGTGATCAGTGCATGCTCAGTCACGTGATCTGGACTTGATCAGCCACGTGATCAGTGCCTGCAGAGTCACGTGATCAGGGCCTGCTGAGCTGCGTGATTCCTGCCGGCTCATCTGCATGACAATTGCCAGCTGAGCTGCGTGATTCCTGTCGGCTCATCTGCTTGACAATTGCCAGCTGAGCTGCGTGATTCCTGCCTGGTCACGTGCTTGATTATTGCCAGTTGAGCAGCATGATTCGTCACTGCTGAGCTCCATGCTTATTGCCTGCTGATTGCGTGGTTCGTGTCTGCTCAGCTCTTTGAGTATTGCCTCCTGAGGTCCCTGTTCGGTCGCCACCTGCCGGGGACCAGCCCCAACTGATCCAGGGTATTCGAAGGAGAGATGGCCTAGGCGACTATTTATATGCTAATCAGAGATGTCAAGAATAATAGTATGAGGAGAGCTCAGTAGGAAAATTCGGTGGAGAAAAGAGACTGAGTAGCTTGGTTTACGCGGAAGACCAATCAAACTTCAAGACAAGAAGTTTGCACCACTTACGTAGGCCGCAGGCGCCCTCTCGAATAGCGAAAGGTGCCTCACCCTAGACACCTTCTCGAGTGGGTCTTAGCAGCCCAGGCATAATTAGTAAGCGTGGTGGGTTCCGCGCTCCAGATGGAGACTCAGCTGGAAGTTAAAGGGAAGAATGACAAGGAACTTTATGAATTGGAGCTGTAAGTTAACTCTTTGACAGAGAGAGCGAGATGGTGGTGGGGGACAGCCCCCAGTGAAATCAGAGGTGAGAGCACAAAGCAATACAGTAGGCAGACTCCGGTTTTTTTGGGGGGAGATGCTCGAGAATATCCGGGTGGACTCCTGAGGCTCGATCCCGCATTTGCGTATGCCGAGCCTCCTTCCTCATGACCTTTGTCCAGAGTGGAATGCCTCCCCGGCTCCCGGCACATGATCAGTGCATGCTCAGTCACGATATCAGTGCCTGCTCAGCCACGTGATCACTGACGGCACAGTCACGTGATCAGCGCCTCTCAGTCACGTGATCACCGTATGATAAACACGTGATCAGTGAACGACCAGCCACGTGATCAGTGCATGCGCAGTCACGTGATCAGTGCATGATCAGCCACGTGATCAGTGCGTGCACAGTCCCATGATCAGCGCCTGTCAGTCACTGATCATTGCCTGATAAACACGTGATCAGTGCATGATGAGCCATGTGATCAGTGCCTGATCAGCCACGTCATCAGTGCATGCGCAGTCACGTCATCAGTGCATGATAGCCACGTGATCAGTGCATGCTCAGTCACGTGATCTGGACTTGATCAGCCACGTGATCAGTGCCTGCAGAGTCACGTGATCAGGGCCTGCTGAGCTGCGTGATTCCTGCCGGCTCATCTGCATGACAATTGCCATCTGAGCTGCGTGATTCCTGTCGGCTCATCTGCTTGACAATTGCCAGCTGAGCTGCGTGATTCCTGCCTGGTCACGTGCTTGATTATTGCCAGTTGAGCAGCATGATTCGTCACTGCTGAGCTCCATGCTTATTGCCTGCTGATTGCGTGGTTCGTGTCTGCTCAGCTCTTTGAGTATTGCCTCCTGAGGTCCCTGTTCGGTCGCCACCTGCCGGGGACCAGCCCCAACTGATCCAGGGTATTCGAAGGAGAGATGGCCTAGGCGACTATTTATATGCTAATCAGAGATGTCAAGAATAATAGTATGAGGAGAGCTCAGTAGGAAAATTCGGTGGAGAAAAGAGACTGAGTAGCTTGGTTTACGCGGAAGACCAATCAAACTTCAAGACAAGAAGTTTGCACCACTTACGTAGGCCGCAGGCGCCCTCTCGAATAGCGAAAGGTGCCTCACCCTAGACACCTTCTCGAGTGGGTCTTAGCAGCCCAGGCATAATTAGTAAGCGTGGTGGGTTCCGCGCTCCAGATGGAGACTCAGCTGGAAGTTAAAGGGAAGAATGACAAGGAACTTTATGAATTGGAGCTGTAAGTTAACTCTTTGACAGAGAGAGCGAGATGGTGGTGGGGGACAGCCCCCAGTGAAATCAGAGGTGAGAGCACAAAGCAATACAGTAGGCAGACTCCGGTTTTTTTGGGGGGAGATGCTCGAGAATATCCGGGTGGACTCCTGAGGCTCGATCCCGCATTTGCGTATGCCGAGCCTCCTTCCTCATGACCTTTGTCCAGAGTGGAATGCCTCCCCGGCTCCCGGCACATGATCAGTGCATGCTCAGTCACGATATCAGTGCCTGCTCAGCCACGTGATCACTGACGGCACAGTCACGTGATCAGCGCCTCTCAGTCACGTGATCACCGTATGATAAACACGTGATCAGTGAACGACCAGCCACGTGATCACTGCATGCGCGGTCAGGTGGTCAGTTCCTGATCAGCCACCTGATCAGTGCGTGCACAGTCCCCTGATCAGCGCCTGTCAGTCACTGATCACTGCCTGATAAACACGTGATCAGTGCCCGAACAGCCACGTCATCAGTGCATGCGCAGTCACGTGATCAGTGCATGATAGCCACGTGATCAGTGCGTGCACAGTCCCATGATCAGCGCCTGTCAGTCACTGATCATTGCCTGATAAACACGTGATCAGTGCATGATGAGCCATGTGATCAGTGCCCGATCAGCCACGTCATCAGTGCATGCGCAGTCACGTCATCAGTGCATGATAGCCACGTGATCAGTGCATGCTCAGTCACGTGATCTGGACTTGATCAGCCACGTGATCAGTGCCTGCAGAGTCACGTGATCAGGGCCTGCTGAGCTGCGTGATTCCTGCCGGCTCATCTGCATGACAATTGCCATCTGAGCTGCGTGATTCCTGTCGGCTCATCTGCTTGACAATTGCCAGCTGAGCTGCGTGATTCCTGCCTGGTCACGTGCTTGATTATTGCCAGTTGAGCAGCATGATTCGTCACTGCTGAGCTCCATGCTTATTGCCTGCTGATTGCGTGGTTCGTGTCTGCTCAGCTCTTTGAGTATTGCCTCCTGAGGTCCCTGTTCGGTCGCCACCTGCCGGGGACCAGCCCCAACTGATCCAGGGTATTCGAAGGAGAGATGGCCTAGGCGACTATTTATATGCTAATCAGAGATGTCAAGAATAATAGTATGAGGAGAGCTCAGTAGGAAAATTCGGTGGAGAAAAGAGACTGAGTAGCTTGGTTTACGCGGAAGACCAATCAAACTTCAAGACAAGAAGTTTGCACCACTTACGTAGGCCGCAGGCGCCCTCTCGAATAGCGAAAGGTGCCTCACCCTAGACACCTTCTCGAGTGGGTCTTAGCAGCCCAGGCATAATTAGTAAGCGTGGTGGGTTCCGCGCTCCAGATGGAGACTCAGCTGGAAGTTAAAGGGAAGAATGACAAGGAACTTTATGAATTGGAGCTGTAAGTTAACTCTTTGACAGAGAGAGCGAGATGGTGGTGGGGGACAGCCCCCAGTGAAATCAGAGGTGAGAGCACAAAGCAATACAGTAGGCAGACTCCGGTTTTTTTGGGGGGAGATGCTCGAGAATATCCGGGTGGACTCCTGAGGCTCGATCCCGCATTTGCGTATGCCGAGCCTCCTTCCTCATGACCTTTGTCCAGAGTGGAATGCCTCCCCGGCTCCCGGCACATGATCAGTGCATGCTCAGTCACGATATCAGTGCCTGCTCAGCCACGTGATCACTGACGGCACAGTCACGTGATCAGCGCCTCTCAGTCACGTGATCACCGTATGATAAACACGTGATCAGTGAACGACCAGCCACGTGATCACTGCATGCGCGGTCAGGTGGTCAGTTCCTGATCAGCCACCTGATCAGTGCGTGCACAGTCCCCTGATCAGCGCCTGTCAGTCACTGATCACTGCCTGATCAAACACGTGATCAGTGCCCGAACAGCCACGTCATCAGTGCATGCGCAGTCACGTGATCAGTGCATGATAGCCACGTGATCAGTGCGTGCACAGTCCCAGTGATCAGCGTGATCCTGTCAGTCACTGATCATTGCCTGATAAACACGTGATCAGTGCATGATGAGCCATGTCAGATCAGTGATCCTGATCAGCCACACGTGATCAGTGCAGCCACGTCATCAGTGCATGCGCAGTCACGTGATCAGTGCATGATAGATCAGTGATCAGTGCCTGCAGTCAGTCACGTGATCAGTGCATGATGAGCCACGTGATCAGTGCCTGATCAGCCACGTCATCAGTGCATGCAGTCACGTCATCAGTGATGATAGCCACGTGATCAGTGCATGCGTGATCTGCTTGATCAGCCACGTGATCAGTGCCTGCAGAGTCACGTGATCAGGGCCTGCTGAGCTGCGTGATTCCTGTCGGCTCATCTGCTTGACAATTGCCAGCTGAGCTGCGTGATTCCTGCCTGGTCACGTGCTTGATTATTGCCAGTTGAGCAGCATGATTCGTCACTGCTGAGCTCCATGCTTATTGCCTGCTGATTGCGTGGTTCGTGTCTGCTCAGCTCTTTGAGTATTGCCTCCTGAGGTCCCTGTTCGGTCGCCACCTGCCGGGGACCAGCCCCAACTGATCCAGGGTATTCGAAGGAGAGATGGCCTAGGCGACTATTTATATGCTAATCAGAGATGTCAAGAATAATAGTATGAGGAGAGCTCAGTAGGAAAATTCGGTGGAGAAAAGAGACTGAGTAGCTTGGTTTACGCGGAAGACCAATCAAACTTCAAGACAAGAAGTTTGCACCACTTACGTAGGCCGCAGGCGCCCTCTCGAATAGCGAAAGGTGCCTCACCCTAGACACCTTCTCGAGTGGGTCTTAGCAGCCCAGGCATAATTAGTAAGCGTGGTGGGTTCCGCGCTCCAGATGGAGACTCAGCTGGAAGTTAAAGGGAAGAATGACAAGGAACTTTATGAATTGGAGCTGTAAGTTAACTCTTTGACAGAGAGAGCGAGATGGTGGTGGGGGACAGCCCCCAGTGAAATCAGAGGTGAGAGCACAAAGCAATACAGTAGGCAGACTCCGGTTTTTTTGGGGAGATGCTCGAGAATATCCGGGTGGACTCCTGAGGCTCGATCCCGCATTTGCGTATGCCGAGCCTCCTTCCTCATGACCTTTGTCCAGAGTGGAATGCCTCCCCGGCTCCCGGCACATGATCAGTGCATGCTCAGTCACGATATCAGTGCCTGCTCAGCCACGTGATCACTGACGGCACAGTCACGTGATCAGCGCCTCTCAGTCACGTGATCACCGTATGATAAACACGTGATCAGTGAACGACCAGCCACGTGATCACTGCATGCGCGGTCAGGTGGTCAGTTCCTGATCAGCCACCTGATCAGTGCGTGCACAGTCCCCTGATCAGCGCCTGTCAGTCACTGATCACTGCCTGATAAACACGTGATCAGTGCCCGAACAGCCACGTCATCAGTGCATGCGCAGTCACGTGATCAGTGCATGATAGCCACGTGATCAGTGCGTGCACAGTCCCATGATCAGCGCCTGTCAGTCACTGATCATTGCCTGATAAACACGTGATCAGTGCATGATGAGCCATGTGATCAGTGCCCGATCAGCCACGTCATCAGTGCATGCGCAGTCACGTCATCAGTGCATGATAGCCACGTGATCAGTGCATGCTCAGTCACGTGATCTGGACTTGATCAGCCACGTGATCAGTGCCTGCAGAGTCACGTGATCAGGGCCTGCTGAGCTGCGTGATTCCTGCCGGCTCATCTGCATGACAATTGCCAGCTGAGCTGCGTGATTCCTGTCGGCTCATCTGCTTGACAATTGCCAGCTGAGCTGCGTGATTCCTGCCTGGTCACGTGCTTGATTATTGCCAGTTGAGCAGCATGATTCGTCACTGCTGAGCTCCATGCTTATTGCCTGCTGATTGCGTGGTTCGTGTCTGCTCAGCTCTTTGAGTATTGCCTCCTGAGGTCCCTGTTCGGTCGCCACCTGCCGGGGACCAGCCCCAACTGATCCAGGGTATTCGAAGGAGAGATGGCCTAGGCGACTATTTATATGCTAATCAGAGATGTCAAGAATAATAGTATGAGGAGAGCTCAGTAGGAAAATTCGGTGGAGAAAAGAGACTGAGTAGCTTGGTTTACGCGGAAGACCAATCAAACTTCAAGACAAGAAGTTTGCACCACTTACGTAGGCCGCAGGCGCCCTCTCGAATAGCGAAAGGTGCCTCACCCTAGACACCTTCTCGAGTGGGTCTTAGCAGCCCAGGCATAATTAGTAAGCGTGGTGGGTTCCGCGCTCCAGATGGAGACTCAGCTGGAAGTTAAAGGGAAGAATGACAAGGAACTTTATGAATTGGAGCTGTAAGTTAACTCTTTGACAGAGAGAGCGAGATGGTGGTGGGGGACAGCCCCCAGTGAAATCAGAGGTGAGAGCACAAAGCAATACAGTAGGCAGACTCCGGTTTTTTTGGGGGGAGATGCTCGAGAATATCCGGGTGGACTCCTGAGGCTCGATCCCGCATTTGCGTATGCCGAGCCTCCTTCCTCATGACCTTTGTCCAGAGTGGAATGCCTCCCCGGCTCCCGGCACATGATCAGTGCATGCTCAGTCACGATATCAGTGCCTGCTCAGCCACGTGATCACTGACGGCACAGTCACGTGATCAGCGCCTCTCAGTCACGTGATCACCGTATGATAAACACGTGATCAGTGAACGACCAGCCACGTGATCACTGCATGCGCGGTCAGGTGGTCAGTTCCTGATCAGCCACCTGATCAGTGCGTGCACAGTCCCCTGATCAGCGCCTGTCAGTCACTGATCACTGCCTGATAAACACGTGATCAGTGCCCGAACAGCCACGTCATCAGTGCATGCGCAGTCACGTGATCAGTGCATGATAGCCACGTGATCAGTGCGTGCACAGTCCCATGATCAGCGCCTGTCAGTCACTGATCATTGCCTGATAAACACGTGATCAGTGCATGATGAGCCATGTGATCAGTGCCCGATCAGCCACGTCATCAGTGCATGCGCAGTCACGTCATCAGTGCATGATAGCCACGTGATCAGTGCATGCTCAGTCACGTGATCTGGACTTGATCAGCCACGTGATCAGTGCCTGCAGAGTCACGTGATCAGGGCCTGCTGAGCTGCGTGATTCCTGCCGGCTCATCTGCATGACAATTGCCATGAGCTGCGTGATTCCTGTCGGCTCATCTGCTTGACAATTGCCAGCTGAGCTGCGTGATTCCTGCCTGGTCACGTGCTTGATTATTGCCAGTTGAGCAGCATGATTCGTCACTGCTGAGCTCCATGCTTATTGCCTGCTGATTGCGTGGTTCGTGTCTGCTCAGCTCTTTGAGTATTGCCTCCTGAGGTCCCTGTTCGGTCGCCACCTGCCGGGGACCAGCCCCAACTGATCCAGGGTATTCGAAGGAGAGATGGCCTAGGCGACTATTTATATGCTAATCAGAGATGTCAAGAATAATAGTATGAGGAGAGCTCAGTAGGAAAATTCGGTGGAGAAAAGAGACTGAGTAGCTTGGTTTACGCGGAAGACCAATCAAACTTCAAGACAAGAAGTTTGCACCACTTACGTAGGCCGCAGGCGCCCTCTCGAATAGCGAAAGGTGCCTCACCCTAGACACCTTCTCGAGTGGGTCTTAGCAGCCCAGGCATAATTAGTAAGCGTGGTGGGTTCCGCGCTCCAGATGGAGACTCAGCTGGAAGTTAAAGGGAAGAATGACAAGGAACTTTATGAATTGGAGCTGTAAGTTAACTCTTTGACAGAGAGAGCGAGATGGTGGTGGGGGACAGCCCCCAGTGAAATCAGAGGTGAGAGCACAAAGCAATACAGTAGGCAGACTCTTTTTTTGGGGGGAGATGCTCGAGAATATCCGGGTGGACTCCTGAGGCTCGATCCCGCATTTGCGTATGCCGAGCCTCCTTCCTCATGACCTTTGTCCAGAGTGGAATGCCTCCCCGGCTCCCGGCACATGATCAGTGCATGCTCAGTCACGATATCAGTGCCTGCTCAGCCACGTGATCACTGACGGCACAGTCACGTGATCAGCGCCTCTCAGTCACGTGATCACCGTATGATAAACACGTGATCAGTGAACGACCAGCCACGTGATCACTGCATGCGCGGTCAGGTGGTCAGTTCCTGATCAGCCACCTGATCAGTGCGTGCACAGTCCCCTGATCAGCGCCTGTCAGTCACTGATCACTGCCTGATAAACACGTGATCAGTGCCCGAACAGCCACGTCATCAGTGCATGCGCAGTCACGTGATCAGTGCATGATAGCCACGTGATCAGTGCGTGCACAGTCCCATGATCAGCGCCTGTCAGTCACTGATCATTGCCTGATAAACACGTGATCAGTGCATGATGAGCCATGTGATCAGTGCCCGATCAGCCACGTCATCAGTGCATGCGCAGTCACGTCATCAGTGCATGATAGCCACGTGATCAGTGCATGCTCAGTCACGTGATCTGGACTTGATCAGCCACGTGATCAGTGCCTGCAGAGTCACGTGATCAGGGCCTGCTGAGCTGCGTGATTCCTGCCGGCTCATCTGCATGACAATTGCCAGCTGAGCTGCGTGATTCCTGTCGGCTCATCTGCTTGACAATTGCCAGCTGAGCTGCGTGATTCCTGCCTGGTCACGTGCTTGATTATTGCCAGTTGAGCAGCATGATTCGTCACTGCTGAGCTCCATGCTTATTGCCTGCTGATTGCGTGGTTCGTGTCTGCTCAGCTCTTTGAGTATTGCCTCCTGAGGTCCCTGTTCGGTCGCCACCTGCCGGGGACCAGCCCCAACTGATCCAGGGTATTCGAAGGAGAGATGGCCTAGGCGACTATTTATATGCTAATCAGAGATGTCAAGAATAATAGTATGAGGAGAGCTCAGTAGGAAAATTCGGTGGAGAAAAGAGACTGAGTAGCTTGGTTTACGCGGAAGACCAATCAAACTTCAAGACAAGAAGTTTGCACCACTTACGTAGGCCGCAGGCGCCCTCTCGAATAGCGAAAGGTGCCTCACCCTAGACACCTTCTCGAGTGGGTCTTAGCAGCCCAGGCATAATTAGTAAGCGTGGTGGGTTCCGCGCTCCAGATGGAGACTCAGCTGGAAGTTAAAGGGAAGAATGACAAGGAACTTTATGAATTGGAGCTGTAAGTTAACTCTTTGACAGAGAGAGCGAGATGGTGGTGGGGGACAGCCCCCAGTGAAATCAGAGGTGAGAGCACAAAGCAATACAGTAGGCAGACTCCGGTTTTTTTGGGGGGAGATGCTCGAGAATATCCGGGTGGACTCCTGAGGCTCGATCCCGCATTTGCGTATGCCGAGCCTCCTTCCTCATGACCTTTGTCCAGAGTGGAATGCCTCCCCGGCTCCCGGCACATGATCAGTGCATGCTCAGTCACGATATCAGTGCCTGCTCAGCCACGTGATCACTGACGGCACAGTCACGTGATCAGCGCCTCTCAGTCACGTGATCACCGTATGATAAACACGTGATCAGTGAACGACCAGCCACGTGATCACTGCATGCGCGGTCAGGTGGTCAGTTCCTGATCAGCCACCTGATCAGTGCGTGCACAGTCCCCTGATCAGCGCCTGTCAGTCACTGATCACTGCCTGATAAACACGTGATCAGTGCCCGAACAGCCACGTCATCAGTGCATGCGCAGTCACGTGATCAGTGCATGATAGCCACGTGATCAGTGCGTGCACAGTCCCATGATCAGCGCCTGTCAGTCACTGATCATTGCCTGATAAACACGTGATCAGTGCATGATGAGCCATGTGATCAGTGCCCGATCAGCCACGTCATCAGTGCATGCGCAGTCACGTCATCAGTGCATGATAGCCACGTGATCAGTGCATGCTCAGTCACGTGATCTGGACTTGATCAGCCACGTGATCAGTGCCTGCAGAGTCACGTGATCAGGGCCTGCTGAGCTGCGTGATTCCTGCCGGCTCATCTGCATGACAATTGCCAGCTGAGCTGCGTGATTCCTGTCGGCTCATCTGCTTGACAATTGCCAGCTGAGCTGCGTGATTCCTGCCTGGTCACGTGCTTGATTATTGCCAGTTGAGCAGCATGATTCGTCACTGCTGAGCTCCATGCTTATTGCCTGCTGATTGCGTGGTTCGTGTCTGCTCAGCTCTTTGAGTATTGCCTCCTGAGGTCCCTGTTCGGTCGCCACCTGCCGGGGACCAGCCCCAACTGATCCAGGGTATTCGAAGGAGAGATGGCCTAGGCGACTATTTATATGCTAATCAGAGATGTCAAGAATAATAGTATGAGGAGAGCTCAGTAGGAAAATTCGGTGGAGAAAAGAGACTGAGTAGCTTGGTTTACGCGGAAGACCAATCAAACTTCAAGACAAGAAGTTTGCACCACTTACGTAGGCCGCAGGCGCCCTCTCGAATAGCGAAAGGTGCCTCACCCTAGACACCTTCTCGAGTGGGTCTTAGCAGCCCAGGCATAATTAGTAAGCGTGGTGGGTTCCGCGCTCCAGATGGAGACTCAGCTGGAAGTTAAAGGGAAGAATGACAAGGAACTTTATGAATTGGAGCTGTAAGTTAACTCTTTGACAGAGAGAGCGAGATGGTGGTGGGGGACAGCCCCCAGTGAAATCAGAGGTGAGAGCACAAAGCAATACAGTAGGCAGACTCCGGTTTTTTTGGGGGGAGATGCTCGAGAATATCCGGGTGGACTCCTGAGGCTCGATCCCGCATTTGCGTATGCCGAGCCTCCTTCCTCATGACCTTTGTCCAGAGTGGAATGCCTCCCCGGCTCCCGGCACATGATCAGTGCATGCTCAGTCACGATATCAGTGCCTGCTCAGCCACGTGATCACTGACGGCACAGTCACGTGATCAGCGCCTCTCAGTCACGTGATCACCCTATGATAAACACGTGATCAGTGAACGACCAGCCACGTGATCACTGCATGCGCGGTCAGGTGGTCAGTTCCTGATCAGCCACCTGATCAGTGCGTGCACAGTCCCCTGATCAGCGCCTGTCAGTCACTGATCACTGGCTGATAAACAGGTGATCAGTGCCCGAACAGCCACGTCATCAGTGCATGCGCAGTCACGTGATCAGTGCATGATAGCCACGTGATCAGTGCGTGCACAGTCCCATGATCAGCGCCTGTCAGTCACTGATCATTGCCTGATAAACACGTGATCAGTTCATGATGAGCCATGTGATCAGTGCCCGATCAGCCACGGCATCAGTGCATGATAGCCACGTGATCAGTGCATGCTCAGTCACGTGATCTGGACTTGATCAGCCACGTGATCAGTGCCTGCAGAGTCACGTGATCAGTGCCTGCTGAGCTGCGTGATTCCTGCCGGCTCATCTGCATGACAATTGCCAGCTGAGCTGCGTGATTCCTGTCGGCTCATCTGCTTGACAATTGCCAGCTGAGCTGCGTGATTCCTGCCTGGTCACGTGCTTGATTATTGCCAGTTGAGCAGCATGATTCGTCACTGCTGAGCTCCATGCTTATTGCCTGCTGATTGCGTGGTTCGTGTCTGCTCAGCTCTTTGAGTATTGCCTCCTGAGGTCCCTGTTCGGTCGCCACCTGCCGGGGACCAGCCCCAACTGATCCAGGGTATTCGAAGGAGAGATGGCCTAGGCGACTATTTATATGCTAATCAGAGATGTCAAGAATAATAGTATGAGGAGAGCTCAGTAGGAAAATTCGGTGGAGAAAAGAGACTGAGTAGCTTGGTTTACGCGGAAGACCAATCAAACTTCAAGACAAGAAGTTTGCACCACTTACGTAGGCCGCAGGCGCCCTCTCGAATAGCGAAAGGTGCCTCACCCTAGACACCTTCTCGAGTGGGTCTTAGCAGCCCAGGCATAATTAGTAAGCGTGGTGGGTTCCGCGCTCCAGATGGAGACTCAGCTGGAAGTTAAAGGGAAGAATGACAAGGAACTTTATGAATTGGAGCTGTAAGTTAACTCTTTGACAGAGAGAGCGAGATGGTGGTGGGGGACAGCCCCCAGTGAAATCAGAGGTGAGAGCACAAAGCAATACAGTAGGCAGACTCCGGTTTTTTTGGGGGGAGATGCTCGAGAATATCCGGGTGGACTCCTGAGGCTCGATCCCGCATTTGCGTATGCCGAGCCTCCTTCCTCATGACCTTTGTCCAGAGTGGAATGCCTCCCCGGCTCCCGGCACATGATCAGTGCATGCTCAGTCACGATATCAGTGCCTGCTCAGCCACGTGATCACTGACGGCACAGTCACGTGATCAGCGCCTCTCAGTCACGTGATCACCGTATGATAAACACGTGATCAGTGAACGACCAGCCACGTGATCACTGCATGCGCGGTCAGGTGGTCAGTTCCTGATCAGCCACCTGATCAGTGCGTGCACAGTCCCCTGATCAGCGCCTGTCAGTCACTGATCACTGCCTGATAAACACGTGATCAGTGCCCGAACAGCCACGTCATCAGTGCATGCGCAGTCACGTGATCAGTGCATGATAGCCACGTGATCAGTGCGTGCACAGTCCCATGATCAGCGCCTGTCAGTCACTGATCATTGCCTGATAAACACGTGATCAGTGCATGATGAGCCATGTGATCAGTGCCCGATCAGCCACGTCATCAGTGCATGCGCAGTCACGTCATCAGTGCATGATAGCCACGTGATCAGTGCATGCTCAGTCACGTGATCTGGACTTGATCAGCCACGTGATCAGTGCCTGCAGAGTCACGTGATCAGGGCCTGCTGAGCTGCGTGATTCCTGCCGGCTCATCTGCATGACAATTGCCAGCTGAGCTGCGTGATTCCTGTCGGCTCATCTGCTTGACAATTGCCAGCTGAGCTGCGTGATTCCTGCCTGGTCACGTGCTTGATTATTGCCAGTTGAGCAGCATGATTCGTCACTGCTGAGCTCCATGCTTATTGCCTGCTGATTGCGTGGTTCGTGTCTGCTCAGCTCTTTGAGTATTGCCTCCTGAGGTCCCTGTTCGGTCGCCACCTGCCGGGGACCAGCCCCAACTGATCCAGGGTATTCGAAGGAGAGATGGCCTAGGCGACTATTTATATGCTAATCAGAGATGTCAAGAATAATAGTATGAGGAGAGCTCAGTAGGAAAATTCGGTGGAGAAAAGAGACTGAGTAGCTTGGTTTACGCGGAAGACCAATCAAACTTCAAGACAAGAAGTTTGCACCACTTACGTAGGCCGCAGGCGCCCTCTCGAATAGCGAAAGGTGCCTCACCCTAGACACCTTCTCGAGTGGGTCTTAGCAGCCCAGGCATAATTAGTAAGCGTGGTGGGTTCCGCGCTCCAGATGGAGACTCAGCTGGAAGTTAAAGGGAAGAATGACAAGGAACTTTATGAATTGGAGCTGTAAGTTAACTCTTTGACAGAGAGAGCGAGATGGTGGTGGGGGACAGCCCCCAGTGAAATCAGAGGTGAGAGCACAAAGCAATACAGTAGGCAGACTCCGGTTTTTTGGGGGGAGATGCTCGAGAATATCCGGGTGGACTCCTGAGGCTCGATCCCGCATTTGCGTATGCCGAGCCTCCTTCCTCATGACCTTTGTCCAGAGTGGAATGCCTCCCCGGCTCCCGGCACATGATCAGTGCATGCTCAGTCACGATATCAGTGCCTGCTCAGCCACGTGATCACTGACGGCACAGTCACGTGATCAGCGCCTCTCAGTCACGTGATCACCGTATGATAAACACGTGATCAGTGAACGACCAGCCACGTGATCACTGCATGCGCGGTCAGGTGGTCAGTTCCTGATCAGCCACCTGATCAGTGCGTGCACAGTCCCCTGATCAGCGCCTGTCAGTCACTGATCACTGCCTGATAAACACGTGATCAGTGCCCGAACAGCCACGTCATCAGTGCATGCGCAGTCACGTGATCAGTGCATGATAGCCACGTGATCAGTGCGTGCACAGTCCCATGATCAGCGCCTGTCAGTCACTGATCATTGCCTGATAAACACGTGATCAGTGCATGATGAGCCATGTGATCAGTGCCCGATCAGCCACGTCATCAGTGCATGCGCAGTCACGTCATCAGTGCATGATAGCCACGTGATCAGTGCATGCTCAGTCACGTGATCTGGACTTGATCAGCCACGTGATCAGTGCCTGCAGAGTCACGTGATCAGGGCCTGCTGAGCTGCGTGATTCCTGCCGGCTCATCTGCATGACAATTGCCAGCTGAGCTGCGTGATTCCTGTCGGCTCATCTGCTTGACAATTGCCAGCTGAGCTGCGTGATTCCTGCCTGGTCACGTGCTTGATTATTGCCAGTTGAGCAGCATGATTCGTCACTGCTGAGCTCCATGCTTATTGCCTGCTGATTGCGTGGTTCGTGTCTGCTCAGCTCTTTGAGTATTGCCTCCTGAGGTCCCTGTTCGGTCGCCACCTGCCGGGGACCAGCCCCAACTGATCCAGGGTATTCGAAGGAGAGATGGCCTAGGCGACTATTTATATGCTAATCAGAGATGTCAAGAATAATAGTATGAGGAGAGCTCAGTAGGAAAATTCGGTGGAGAAAAGAGACTGAGTAGCTTGGTTTACGCGGAAGACCAATCAAACTTCAAGACAAGAAGTTTGCACCACTTACGTAGGCCGCAGGCGCCCTCTCGAATAGCGAAAGGTGCCTCACCCTAGACACCTTCTCGAGTGGGTCTTAGCAGCCCAGGCATAATTAGTAAGCGTGGTGGGTTCCGCGCTCCAGATGGAGACTCAGCTGGAAGTTAAAGGGAAGAATGACAAGGAACTTTATGAATTGGAGCTGTAAGTTAACTCTTTGACAGAGAGAGCGAGATGGTGGTGGGGGACAGCCCCCAGTGAAATCAGAGGTGAGAGCACAAAGCAATACAGTAGGCAGACTCTTTTTTTGGGGGAGATGCTCGAGAATATCCGGGTGGACTCCTGAGGCTCGATCCCGCATTTGCGTATGCCGAGCCTCCTTCCTCATGACCTTTGTCCAGAGTGGAATGCCTCCCGGCTCCCGGCACATGATCAGTGCATGCTCAGTCACGATATCAGTGCCTGCTCAGCCACGTGATCACTGACGGCACAGTCACGTGATCAGCGCCTCTCAGTGATCAGTGCCAGTCACGTGATCACCGTCATGATAAACACGTGATCAGTCCCCTGATCAGCCACATCACTGATCAGTGCGCAGTCAGTGCATGCAGTCACGTGATCAGTGCATGATAGCCACGTGATCAGTGCGTGCACAGTCCCATGATCAGCGCCTGTCAGTCACTGATCATTGCCTGATAAACACGTGATCAGTGCATGATGAGCCATGTGATCAGTGCCCGATCAGCCACGTCATCAGTGCATGCGCAGTCACGTCATCAGTGCATGATCAGCCACGTGATCAGTGCCTGCAGAGTCACGTGATCAGGCCTGCTGAGCTGCGTGATTCCTGCCGCTCATCTGCATGACAATTGCCATCTGAGCTGCGTGATTCCTGTCGGCTCATCTGCTTGACAATTGCCAGCTGAGCTGCGTGATTCCTGCCTGGTCACGTGCTTGATTATTGCCAGTTGAGCAGCATGATTCGTCACTGCTGAGCTCCATGCTTATTGCCTGCTGATTGCGTGGTTCGTGTCTGCTCAGCTCTTTGAGTATTGCCTCCTGAGGTCCCTGTTCGGTCGCCACCTGCCGGGGACCAGCCCCAACTGATCCAGGGTATTCGAAGGAGAGATGGCCTAGGCGACTATTTATATGCTAATCAGAGATGTCAAGAATAATAGTATGAGGAGAGCTCAGTAGGAAAATTCGGTGGAGAAAAGAGACTGAGTAGCTTGGTTTACGCGGAAGACCAATCAAACTTCAAGACAAGAAGTTTGCACCACTTACGTAGGCCGCAGGCGCCCTCTCGAATAGCGAAAGGTGCCTCACCCTAGACACCTTCTCGAGTGGGTCTTAGCAGCCCAGGCATAATTAGTAAGCGTGGTGGGTTCCGCGCTCCAGATGGAGACTCAGCTGGAAGTTAAAGGGAAGAATGACAAGGAACTTTATGAATTGAGCTGTAAGTTAACTCTTTGACAGAGAGAGCGAGATGGTGGTGGGGGACAGCCCCCAGTGAAATCAGAGGTGAGAGCACAAAGCAATACAGTAGGCAGA